>NC_079499.1:12952395-13252395 GCF_030052815.1 Hevea brasiliensis
TGACAAACTATAATGATTAGATACACGGGAGTATACTAGTCAGACATCCGTATGTCTACCTAGTATACAATGGTCATATCAGGCACAAGGCCAGCGGGCAGGCACAAGCCAGTAATAATGAAAATTGGCACTATGGCCATCGGGCAGACATAAAGCCAATAGAACAATCATCTTAGATATATGTTGTCTGTTAATGATTATCTCTGTGGGCAGTACTGTAATATGTAGTCCCTAATTAGTATACCAATCGATCCAAGCTATATAAATGAGTCTAGGTGTACTTTAGGCAAAATAATGTTATTTCATTCCTATAGTTTTATTAATTCATGTCATTTTTATGCTTAACAAAGTATTCTATTTTATTTCATATCATATGCTAAGTTATTTTATGAACGTTTCTCAAGATTTAGAATTTAGCAGTTTTTAAAGTCTTTCTTTGTCTAATTAATTGGTCATGTTATAGTCATTTTTAGACCTAAGGTTCTTCATAGAAGTTATTATCCTATGTCTTATAGTCATTCAAAAAATTTTATTACAATTTTTCAAGTTTTGTAGAATTAATTATAGCCAAATCACTGGCCTGAACTCATGTACCCTATTCTACCAGGATTCATGTTCAGGTCAGAAACTTTGACTCCCATTTTAGGGTTCTTATGTTCATAATTTGAAGACCAAGTCTAAAACAAAGTTGGAGCCCTGTTTTTAGGGTTCCAGATCAGTATGACTTATCCTAATTAGAGCTTCCTAGTGGGAGATATGGCTAAATGAGTGTTCTGGGTTCAAATGATCACTTATGTAATTTCCAAAATTCATATGCTAACTTAACCTAATAAATTGGCCTAGTTCCCTTAGTGTTTGAATTTTGGTCAAAAGACCAATTTTGTAAATTTATGTCTTATAGAAATTTTGCCACTAGTTTCATTGAATTTGGGTTTTTCTAGACCAAGTTATGGCCATCTTGCCAAAACTGGTCGGGTGAGCTTTAGTCCAGGAAATTCTGGGCAGAATGGTACAGGTCAGTTTGGTATCCTAACTTGAGTCCAAAATTTCATTTGGTTAGAGGCATTTCTGGGCATGGTGTTCTCAATAAAAGTTGTATTCCTATGTCTAATCTTTCCAATGGTATAAAATTCAAGTCATTTGGACCTGTCTAGAGGGAGTTATGGCCATTTGGTCATTTTTCTGGGTTCAGTGTTTGGATATCCGGATTGGGAAAGTAAATTGACCAAGATTTTGACAGAATTTAGGCAGGGTTTCTTCATGAAAAATGGGGTATTTTGAGTCTAGTTTCACCTCTAATTGGCTTCACACCAATTGGAGTCACACAACTTCAGTTATAACTCAAACAAGACACTGGACTCATAGGTCCAAATTTCTTGCATAAGAGAAGCACTCCCAATATTCCATCCTCCTTACTCCCAACTATAATTTATCATTCATAACACTTCAAATGATCAATAAATAGTCTCAACAAGATCAATCTCAAGCCATAACACCAAGGTACCAAAATTAATTCAACCCTAACTCAAAATTTCTTAACAATCCTTTTTAATTTCTTTCAATTTTTACTTCCTTATGCATGCTTAACATAGTTTAAGAAAAAAAAGAAAAAGTTACATAGCACTAACCTCTTTGATCAATTCTTAAGCTTGTAGAAACTTTGAAATTTCCTCACTTTTTGATAGCCAAATGTTGATGTAGGGATAAATTTTCATGAAGGAAGTTTAGGGTTTTAGGGTGGAAAGCTTAGGGAAAATCAAGCTTTAAAGAAAAAAAATGGTGGAGAGTGCTTTGGCTGGCTGGGGAAGACGAAGTGCAGAATTATTTTGTCATTTTTGATCTCATTTATCTCTTTTTATTGGTTTATTAATTGGTTGTCTAATGGTGATTGGTGGAGAGTTTATAATGACATTATTATGATGTCAAAATTTGAGTTTTCTTTTATTTTCTTTTTCTTTTCTTGTTTACTGATTTTTAATTAAATTTTTATCACTTTTTATTCATATTTTATGTCATATAATTTATTTATTTAACTGGAAAAGTTAGCCAAAAATCATCTCTAAAGACGAAATGACCAAAATGCCCTTCATTTTGCTTAACAGACTAAAATTGTCTGTACCGATCTAAAAATTTTTCTTTAATTTTTATTGGCATTCTAATGCTTTCGAAACCTCAATGACTCTTCTCTAGAGTCCCAAAAATTATTTCACTGGGTTTCCCTTGGGTTTAGGGCTATTAGCTGTCTTTACAGCAACTTCCCGTTAGGTCACCCATCACCGGGGCACCGGCTCATTTAACTCATTTGCAATTCACTTTTTTTTTATTTTTTCTTAATTTTACTTAGTCTTTATTCAGTAAATTTATGCCTCCTCACTCTAGTTGGAGTGTAGTTCCAGTCATCCTGACTGTCCGAACAGACATTAGTCATCGGAATAGGAGAATGTACGAACTACCTAAAGTGAGGGCGTTACATGTATTAACTGTTTTGGGCCAATTTCATATCTTTCTTTGAGGCAAAAGATTCAAAAGGATAGAGAAAAGGTACTTGAGTCAAAAAGGAAATTCATATTACAAGAAAAGGCCAGAAAAAAGAAAACCAATCAAAGCTGCAAATCATTGTATTAAATATTATCATTATTTTGTTAATTATGGAACAGACATATCGTGCTACAATGCTAATTCTGCAGCATCATGCAGGCAACAATCTAGTATTGATAATAAAATAGAAAATTCTTACTCAATTGATTTTATCTTACTCATATTACTTAAAGAAAAATGCACCAAAGGGTGTAAAATTTAGCAATTTGAAATTTTTTAACACCTAGGGTTTCATGCTTCATGCAATTCACTTTAGCCATTGAAAATCACATGATTTATTGACAACAAACCATGTATCAATTGCTAACAAGCCTAATTAGCTATTAGGAAATGTGAGAAAATAGAACAGAAGAAGAATATTGAGAATGATTGAAGAGCTTGATTATTCCCTCAAGCTAATGGTATCAATTTATAATCTGTACAGGACAACTAAATAAGAAATACAATCCTAATTAAATACATAATTATAGCCATGATTCTAGCACCTAAATATATTCACACAATCACTACAGATACACATATCCTAGCTTTTTATGGTACATATCTTAACAGGAAACAAAACCCCTAAATCTTACAAGTTAGGGTTTATAGAAGAAACTCAGCCCTAAGGTGCAAAATCAAAATTCTCACACCAATTCTGGGAAGTGAAGCCACCAAGTGTTGTCCACACAAGCCCCTTGAATAAAAGCACCTTGGATCACCAAAAACCCTTCATTCCACCTTCCTTTGGTTCGGCCAACTTTGGAAGATAGAGGAGATGGTTTTTCTTTTGTTCTAAGTGTTTGAAAGTAGTGAGAAACACTTTCTCTAGGATTAATGTAACACCCTCACTATAGCAATTCCGTACATTCTACTGTTCCGGTGACCGGTGTCAGACCGGACAGCTATAACGTTTGGAAAAATATTTAAACTAAAGTGAGGAACCATAATTAACTCAAATATTAATAAGAAAAATTTAATAAAAATTTTAGAAATAAAATACAACCAAGTTAAATGAGTCGGTGCCCTAGCGATGGGTAACCTAGTGGGAAGTTGCGGTACTCGCAACTAGGAGCCCTAGACCCGGGGAAAAATAAAATAATTTTTGGGACTCCAGAGAAGAGTCATTGAGGTTTCTATGGCATTAGAATACCAAGAAAAGGTTTAGAAAAATTTTTCGATCAGTACAGACGATTTTAGCTAAACAAGCCAAACGGAGGGCATTTTGTCATTTCGCCTTCAGAGGTGATTTTTGGCCGACTTGTCCAGTTAAGTAAATAATTATTATGATCTAAAATATGAATAAATATTGCTAAAAATTTAATTGAAAATGAGTAGAAAAGAAAAGGAAAGAAAAATGAAAGAAAAGTGGAATTATGACATCACATGATGTCATTAGTTAGGTCTCCACCAATCACAACTCACCAAGCCAATTAAAAAGAGTTAAATGAGGAAAAATTGGAAAGAAAAATCTGCCTTCTTCTTCTTCCCAAAAACCAGCCGGAACTCCTTTCATCCATTAAAAATTTCTTTCATTTTTCCCTTCCAAAACCTTGATTTCTCTCCACCATTAAAATTTATCTACACCACTTAGGAAGGTGTTTCGCAGCTAAGAAAACCAAGGAAAGTGAACTTTGGAGTGTTGGGAAAAGTCTCTACATAAGGTTAGTGCTAAATCTCTTACTTCTCTCTTTATATTTTTTATTTGAACCTTGAGTTAAGTTAGAAAATGGAGAAAATTTGAAGAAAATATGCATGTTATGAACATTCTAATTTTTGGCAGCCATGGGGGAAGGTTGAGAATTGTTGAATTGATTGAATTAAATTGCTTAGGAATGATGTTTGATAATTATATTAGAGTTAGAAGTTGATTTGAGTATGTTAGATAAAGTGATGGATTGTTAGGGTTAGGGTTTTGAGATTTAATTGAGGGTTTAATGCTTAGATGTTTAAATTAAATTCTAATGGTCAATTAGTGACCATTTGATGAATTTTGACCTTAAATTGGAGACCATTGTGGTATTGAAATTGAAATGGTGTGCTGCCTTGAGTGGCCCTATAGTGTTTGGGTAGCCATAAATGGAGTTGTATAGGTTCAATTGGTGCAAGGCCAATTGGACATGAAACTAGACACATAATGGCACAACTTTGGTGAAGAAACTCTGCTCAGAAAACCAAACCAAGTTGACCTCAAAATTACCCTAATCCGGGTGACCAACATGCTGTCTCTGGAAAATGACCAAATGAACAGTATTTATTCAAATGGTCATATCTCAGTGTAGAAAGGTTTAATTGATCTGAAATTTTACCAGAAGAAAGCTGAGACATAGCCCTACAAATTTCATGAAGAACACAAATCCAAATTTTGATCATAACCTAGTCAAATTGCTAACCAAACTTAGGTCACCAAATCTGGCAGAACCAGATTGCCCAGAAATTCTGGATACAGGTCAATCCGGCCAGTTATGGTAAAATGACTATAACTTGAGCTACAAAACTCCAAATGGAGTGATTCAAAAAAAGAAATGTAACTAGAAACAATAAGAAACAACTTTCATGAAGACAATTTTATCAAATTCCTACTGTACAAATGACCAATAGAATAGTAAACCTAGGGTATGAAATCTGAAAATTTTGAATAACATAAGATAAGCTTTAAAATGGTATGGGAAATCAATACCAACAAAAATAAAATGCGAATGTGGTATCTTTGTGAACTTAGGTTCAATAAATTTATTATGTATCAAAAAGTCAACAATTTGAGTGAATAGTAATGTGAATAGTAATACAAAGACACAAAGTGTAAGAACTAAATTGGTAGAGGAAATTAAGGTATGAAATTTGGAATCCATGAAATGTTCATAGATTACTTGGAATAGAAATAGTAATTTACCTAAATGACTTAATGTACATTTAAGTTATGTGAATATATAATTAAGATTTGTATTCCCATTACTACTAGGTCTAATAAAACATGAGTGATACCACTTGAATATGAAATGAAATTAACCTAGATGGATTGTTGAGACTCATACTCCCAACACCAATGGAATTCATAATATATTAGCAATACAACTTGAAGTATGGAATGTACTTTACATGAATAGATTGTTGAATGAATCAACGTGATAAAAGTGTCATTTGGGATTTAGGTTCCCATCAAGAGAGAAAGGAAAGATGTTTTGAATGTGAATTGTGATCAATATGAATGATGTAAGGAATGTATGAATATTACGATGAATGTATAAATTATGGAATTTTTTATGAAATAATAAAGTCATAAAATACAATATATTAATATTTAATGTTATTATGTGCCCTTGTATTGCCTAGACATATGTGTCAGATTGGATAGATTGGCATGCCAATAGGGCATTGTTTTAGTAGTACTGCGAAAGGCTTTATGCTTGTATTCATGGCTTTATGCCCGCACTCATGGCTTTATGTCTGCATTCATGGTTTTATGCCCACATTCATGGCTTTTATGCCCGATTATGTGTTATCATGGCTTTTTAGCCATACTGATTGCATATGTGGTTGACGTTCCGCGTCCCATGGTATGACGGCTTGAGGCACCGCGGTGTCCAGTGCCAACGACCCGTTATCCAGTTTAGTCAGCCTGTCATCAGTTACTTGGGCAATGTAAATTATTAAAATTATTTAAGAACATTAGTAATTAAAAATATTAGAAAGTACTGAATTAAATAAGAAAAAAAAAAGATTAGCAATGGAAACATAATTGAATCAAGTAGTACAAATAAAATTTTCAGAATTGTAGGAACCGAAAATACAATACTCTTAGAATTAATCTGTATATCGAATATTATTACTGTATAAACTCAGTACTTCCAAAGAGAAACATATTAGCATATAAGATAGATAATACTAGAAACATCGTAGTAAATCAAATTGATTCCTGAATACTTAAATTATGCTCTATTTTTTTTTTCTTTATTTGTATATATTATTTTCTTGTTATATTATTGCACCACTAAGCAGCAATACTTAGCATGATGGATTTGTTTCCTCGCACAGGTATTTTGACTGAGATTTTTGGAGTCTAGATCTGCAGAAGTGTCAGAAGTGTTCAAGTTGTCACTTCCTCAGCAATGCATGTAGATAAGGCTCACAAAAGTTATTTTATGTATTCATAATTAGTTATTATGTTGAAATATAAATTATGAAATTGTAATTAATTTGTGCATTATCTAAATTGTAAATTATGTAATTAATGGAAATTTGAAATTTTTGATATATGAAATGAGCATGAATGAATATGCATGGTAATGAATAAGAATAGAAATGTATGGACACTATCAGAAATGATAATGCATGAAATGTTGAGATGATTATAAGAATTATTGATGAGATTTTTATTTTAAAATATTATTAAAAATTTCAAGCAGATGAATAGTAAAATACGTCAAACGTTAATAAAATAGGGGAAATTTTGCTGGTTTCTCTCTGAAAAAAATATTTGATATTAAAATATAACGAGATCAAATTATTAAAATAATAAAGTATGGCAAGATAGAGTGGTCCGGCACCGAATGTAGCACACTTCGCTCGGCTACACTGTAGTCAGGTGAGGGGTGTTACAATTAATTTAAGTGTATTAACACTTAACACTCTTGAATCAAGCAAAGGAAGATGAGAGAAATTTATGGCTATGGAGGAAGTATGTTTCGGCTAGGAGAGAAAAATGAAGAAGATTAGTTTTTGTTTTCTTTCCTTTCTCTTTTATTTACTTTAATTTCTTTAATTAAATTAAATTAATAAGTGTCCAATTCTCATTCAACTCTTGAATGAGTTTTCTAAATTTTATTGGTCCATATGTTAACCTTTAATTTTAATTGAGAAATTAAACTTTGATTAATTAGCATTCTTAATGCTAATTAATTAATTAATTAACCATTAATTAATTAGCCAATTTTCCTTCTATTTTTGACTATGCCAACATGGTCAAAATTATCAAAATTTGACGAGTCAAACTAAGTTTCAAATTTTGACCAAGTCAATTTTCCATTTTTTCCATATGCTTGATTATTCAAGTTTATATATTTAAACACTTTAAATATTAACTTGAATACTTTCATTGGTAAATTTATTTTCAAGTCATACTAGAGGCTTTGTAATCTAACTACAAACTAAATGTATTAATTAAATTAATTAATTAATCAAATTAATTTTGCTTTGATCATCTTGCTCTTACGTGTGTGACTTACTATGTTCATTACTAATTGGCAATAAGAATAATATTAACTCCTTAATATTATTTGAATCATTCTAAACTTAAAATGAAATTCCCTTTTCATTTAAGTTCTCATAAATCATAGTTGACATATAGCATAATGTACCATGACTACCCAATTAGTTGTGAATTAATCCCCAATTCATGAACTTTGATCATACACACCATGCACTAAAATCTCTCTGTTACAAAATCTCAATTCTAGCAAGAGTCATGTTTATGTCAAACTCTTATTACTTGGAATCATATAGCCTCTTTTAATTCTAATTCTTTATTAATTAGACTTTTCTGTCAGAAACTCTTTTTTGACTAAGTCTATCTGTCCTGACCAAGAACTTAAAAATATCAAGAACAATTAAATGTAAGGATTTTATCCCTATTTACATAGGATAATGGATCCCATCTTGACTAATACCTATCTCCATATATAACTAGTCAGAGCCAACACGTGCCCATATACTCATACATAGTACAAGCATGAAAACAATATTAAACTCAAACTACCTATATATAAGATAATTATATTATCTCAGGTCAAGAGATTATGTGCACTATTATAATCTAGATGACCTTATATTGACAGGAGTAAACTCCGTGTACAAGTCATCTTATATCATTGGTTCGGCCTACTTATCTTATAAGTGCCCATCATATTTATTATATGGCATGAGACTCACCATTCCATCCCATTAGTATCTCAGAAAACAAAATATAAGTGACAATCTTTCCGAATAAGTCATGCCCAATAAAGTATCCAAGATTGTGAATTGAATTTATAATATTTATACTAGAATATTCTATCACTCATATTCTTAATAACTTAAGAATAGAACATCTAACAAGATATTAAAGGATTTTTTCAATTAAATTTAAACCATTCAAATTTAAAAGAAAATAATATTTTTCATTAATTGGGAAATGAATATTTACAAGATACAATACAATGATATGCTCTAGGATATATTACTAACAATTACAACCATCATTTATGGAGAATAAGAGAAAGAAGTAGACAATGATATTATTACATTAGGATAGAGGGAAAGTAAGATTCCCTCAAAAGATGCATTGATAATAGACAAAAAAACTGACACAATTTTGTAAGCTGAAGATAAGATTGTACAACATGTGATGTATAAAAAAAATATTGCATTTATTTTATAATCAATAATCATCCAATGCTTATGAAGAATTGATGCTCATGAATTTTCATTTTAAAAAGAATGATTGGGGCTTTTTTTGTTCCTCAAAGGTAAAGATTTTTAGTAGCCATCAAAGTGGCATTGAATCACTTACAACAGGCATTTGTACGAAGAGATTACATATGAAAGAAGCATCATTTAAAAACTTCTTGACAAGACAATGCATAGTTTGATTACAAGTCCTAGGCACAAATTGAAAACTAACATCCTTTATTTGTTTTAAGTGCTCTAATATATTTAAGATAACACTCCATATAGTTTTTGGAGCCAAATGGCCCTGAAGAGCATTAATAACCACAGAGGAATCTCCTTCTAGGATAATATATGAGAAACCATTTGATTTAGAAAAAGAAATTACCTCCCTATAAATAGACTTTCCAGTAAAAGAGGACATTGAATTGTTGGCCCCATCTTGCATCTTTAGTCTAAGATTTGCCCTAAATGATTATAGACCACAAAGGCTCTTGCTCCTTTTCAGTTAACTTTGTCAGTTCTTGCATCAAAATTCAGCTTGAGGGTCTATTGGTGTGGAGGTTGCCATGCTAAGGGAGATAGTGCTCGTGTATGGGAGATTGAGATTCAATAGCCATTATTGTTATGAAATCTTCATAGAGATGCCACATAGCATTGGTTATTTCTTAATAAGTAATATCTTTCCCATCAAAGACTAAGGCATTTCTACCATTCCACAAGTGCCGCAATAAGAATGTTATTGCAGTATGAACTCTTGTCCATTTTCCATGTATGAGAGGGAAGAACAAAGTTCATTCCAATAATCAATCATTGAGGAATGACATAGCATAGTTGAACAAAGCATTAGATGAGAGTTAATCTATACAACCATAACTGTAGGGCAAGAGAAGCAGATGTGATAAGGAGTTTCATTTTGACCACCTGAATGACATTCAAAGGGGGGAGGGGGGGGGGGGGGAGGGGGAGGAGGATGTCAGAAAACCATTTATGCAATAGCTCATTCTTTGGAATCTTTTCCTTATGAACTGTAACACCCCTCACCTGTCTACAGTTTAGCCGAGCAAGGCGTGCTACACGGCGTGCCGGAGCACCTAGTCTGTGATTATCTTATTTCCTGAACTCAATTTGATTTAAGAAGTCTTTTATGTAAAATTCATATCATACTGGTTCTATTTTCATACTTTAATAAAATCAGTGTTTCAAAAATGGTAATAAAAATCTAGCAAGGTGTCGTCTGTATTTCAGACAAACTGTCCTTCTAAACCTGTTAAAAACAGTTCAATATGATAATCTTAACCTTCCAACTAATTTTTTAGTCTCAAAATTTCATAGTTTCAAAATACAATCCATCATAATTTACATTCATCTAAACACTCTCCATAGGAGTTTAATATGTACAATTTATCACAAACCTTAAAGTTTTAGAATATACAAATTATATAACAAAATATTAAAATACAACTGATAGTCATTACACAAGATCCTAAGTCCTACCATGTATGCAGTGTAGTGCAGATGACTCTGGACTCCTGTGCAGATCTGATGTCTCACCCGGTCGTAGGTCTGCTGGGCTCTCCAATACCTATGCATAGCAAAAGCAACGCGCTAAGTAATTCTGCTTAGTGGTACCAAATATAAAGAAATATACACTAAAATAAAATAAATGAATTGTTTATGAATTTATGACATCGATATTCTTTGCAGTTGTTGATTCTACTTTTATTTGCTAACCTTTCATTTTTGCTAATTTTTTTTTTGGTGGTGCTGTATGTCAATAAACTGAATTTAACTATTTGAATTTAATAATACTTAAATTAACTGCCCGTGTAGCCTATACACTAACTAGATTGGATAAACGGATATACTAGCACTGGGTACCTAATACCTTGGGCCGTCACACCATTAGTCACAATGTGTCTTCCGGTGTGCAAACAGTGTGGCTAAAAAGCCATATAGTTAATCCTGCGATAAGCCAAGTATAATAACACAATCCGTATAGCTATAGGCTAGTAAAGTCACAGTGCGGCATAATAAGCCGTAAAAATACAGTATGGCGTAAAGCTATTTACAAAATAGCTGTCAGAATCCTATTGGCATGCCAACCTATCCAAACTAGTCAACTAGGCAAACTAGGGCACATTACAAATTAATTATTTAATTCTTCATTTTTAGAGTTTACTAGCTATTATGTAATTTACAAGTCAATGCAAATGTTGACCTTTTTAGATATCATGGATAAGTTGATTCTTATATCAATATGTCACAATTTGTAATTCAATATGCTACCAATATAATGCAATTTACCATTTTCACAAGTTGGCATTTATTGCCAAATTACTTCAAGCTTCATTGTATGTAAATGTCAAATTTTCAGTTTTAGTGTGCTAGATTGGTCTAGCTTAATGTCATATTTCTCTTGGTTTTTAGCTTCTAGTCAAAGAAGAAAAATTATAGCACTATGTCTTATTGAACTTTTGGCACAAATTTCAGGTCATTCTGAGTTGTATAGACCAAGATATGGTTAATTTACTATAGCTGGATAGATTGCATCTTTAGTGCAAAATTTGATCAATTTTAGGTCAAATTCAGTTCTGGCAGTTTTGGTATCCAAACTTGGGCAAGTAATTTGACTTGGTTCTGACCATTTCTGAGCTTTGGTGTCTTCATAAGAATTGTAGCTCTATGTCTAACCTTTCCATGGTAAAAATTTCAAGTCATTTGGACCTGTTTTGAGTGAGTAATGGTCATCTTAATGACTGCTATTCATATGATCAAAAATCTGGGCTTGCACTTACCAATTCTGGATTAGGTCATTTTTAAGGTTAGTTTCTAGGTAGAATTTTGGCAATATTTCTACATGAAAGTTGGCCTATTTTGTGTCTAGTTTCACCTCCCATTGGCCTCATACCAATTGGGATCACCAATTGTCACTTATGGTTTAATTTACCTACTGTCTTCACAACACAAAATATGCACACAAAGAACACTTCTCCTCCTCCCAAAACTACAAATATACATTCATAACACTTTTACACCATTCATCATATCTCATTCATGTCCATTTGGGTAGAATATACAAGTGCTCCATATATATTATACAACCCTAATTTGCAAAGTTAAATTCAACATAATATATACATGAAAACACTTGATTATAACATATACCTCCCAACTATTACTTCACATACACTGCCCTCAATTCATCTTCACCATAATTCATCAAGAAAATTCATGAAACCAAACACTAATTCATGAATTTAAAGGCTGTCAAAAGTGGCAGTTTACTAAGGTATACAAATTGCTTTCCAAATCCTTAATTTCAAATACACAATGTACATATACATGGAAACTAAATTGCTACAACTTTAAAATGACTAAATCAACATTATTTTCCATCCATTAGAGGTAAAAAAAAATCAAGCAACATAGGTTCTCATGGCTACCAAAATTGAACAATACCATAACTCAACAAATTCTTCCATTTTCTTCACCATTCAACTCACCTCAACCTAAACATGAAGTTTACTAAAGCAAGGGAGGGGATTGAACATTTACTTCTTTTGGAGCTTGCCTAAAACTCACTAAATCCCTTTCTTCTTGCTGCCAATGGCTTCCTCAAGTTGAATGCATAAGCTTTAATGAACACACTAGTGAGAAAGGATGGCTAGAACATGATTGCATGGTGGTCCTTCCATGGTTGGCTATGGAGTTCTTCCATGGTGAGCTTCGACTAGTTTTGTGGAAGGTTGAAGATGATTTAAATTCTGCCCAATTCAACTTTAATATGTCCTATATTTTAAAGTTAGTGGAGCACTAAACAATAATTTAATGTTTAATGATGTAATGTTTCACAATTTACATTTTATGCCTCATTTCTTTCACTATTAACATAATGTACCTCATTTTAATTTTTTATGAAATTTTCAAAGTGTAATATCATTTATTTTTTATGGACATTGAGGTCAAAAGGCAACTCTAAGTGTCAAATGACCAAAATACCCCTCTTCGGGTTATATTCCCGATTTTTCGATAACACCGATTTTTATCTGTTTCTTGATTTTTCATTTTTCTTTGTACTAATTTATTAATTTTTCTTTGATATTTTTAGTATCAATTATATTTTAATAAACCTTTAATTATGTTCCAAAATTTAATTCCGAGGTTTCGCCGCAGTCTTGAGGTCGGCAATTGCCTTCACCGTAACTTTCCGGTACGATCACCCATCGCTACAGTGTTGGCTCGTTTAACTTAGTTTCATTTTCTCTCTTTTATTTTCCTTATATTTTCTTTTTATTTATTTCATCATTATATGTCTGTTCACTATCACCGAAGGTTAGTTCCAAACATCCTGACTTGCCCGAACTGACATTAGGTCACCAGAGTAATAAAACGTATAGAATACGTACAGTGGGGATGTTATATGAACACTCCAAGGAAGACACATATTCTTGTTAGCAAACTTTAATTTCTAGAAATTTTTCCAAAACAAGGTACCCCATATTACCTAGGTTTGCAATTGCAAGAGTTTTTTTCATGTTGAAAGCAATCTAATATCTTAACTTCACCGAATATTGCCATAGATGTCATGATGCCAAACTCTATGATCTTCCCTAGAGAAGAGATTAGTTGGAGCTAGAATATGCTTTGCAACATCCTTTTGGAAAATTGATTTTACCAAATTTTCATTCTAGTCCTTAGATGAGTGGTTGAGTACTTAAGAAACCCAAACTACATCTGCGCTTGACATGGAGGAATTTTCAAAGGATGGGGGAAAAGTGATGGAACCCATTTGTCTTATTTGCATATAATTGATTAACCATTCCCTAATTACCAATGGATACCTTGTTAGAGAACTTGTTAGGATACTTTGCCCGTTTGCCATCCCCATGATGCCCTATTACCTTGTCTAGCTTGCAAAAAATTTCAAACAAAAAGTAAAAGGTAAGTATTTCCTTTTCAATAGTCTAGATAATGAATTAGGGTTAGTTAAAAATCTGCATCCTTGCTTTGCTATTAGAGTTCTACTGAAACTCTCCATGTCCCTGATGAAGGAGCGGAAGTATGAAAAACATAAGTTTATATTATTGAATTTAAAAATTTTCTCACCTAGGGTCACATGCATCATGCAAGATTTATTTTTATCTATTTGATTTTAATGATAAACAGTATATTAAAACTCTTTTAATATGTTTTTTGGATCTACATTTGCCATTTAAGATTTTAGAATTAATCAGATTAATTTTAAGAACCCTAGATTAGATCAAGAACAAGTACACTAACCTCTTGATGCACTGCAGTGTGCTTGACACCTTTGGGATGCATCTTTAGGACACCAAATGTTGTCCCTCTAGCTTGTCCACACCAAGATTACCTATGGCAGCCCTTGAATAGCTTCTAAAGCTTTTTCAATGAATTAGAAAATCAAGTTTTGCCTTTTGAGAGATTACAGATGTAAACAGGACACTAGAAATAATTTCTAGAATTTTTAATTCAAGAGATTGTTTGTTAATCTCTTTGAATTGATGAGAGATGAAGAAGAAGAGGGGAGAGGACAGCCAAGGGTGGCGGCACAAAGAGAGAATGGTAGCTTGTTGTATTTGTTCTCTCATCCTTACACTTATATAGCTAGGCCACCACTTAAAACCCTTGCCATATGTCACCTTTTGATTAGCTTTAGGTTTAATTGATCCAATCATATTGTGCCAAGTGTTAAACCTATATTTAATCTTGACTTTGATCATCTTACATAATTAAAAGACATATGGAAAGCTTATGTGTAATGCCATGTGTCACCATCTCATGGTGCCACATATCACCCTGTGAAATGACTAAAATACCCCTGTGTCTTAATTTTGAGTTCTCAACTCAAAATAATTATTTCTCTTCTTCTAATCAATTTATATCAAATATAAATTAATTAATTAATATTTATTAATTAATTTCTCATTAATTAAATTCATATTTAAACACTTTAAATATAAATTTAACTTATATTATACATCCAATAACCTAGATTTGGTTTCAAGGCATACGAGGGACTTTGCAATCTATTTGCAAACCAAACCTATTTAATTAATCAATTAAACTCTTTAATTAATTAAATTAAATTATATTTAATTTGATGATTACTTGTGTATGTGTGTAACTTACTAGGCTCATCACTAATTGGCAATGAGACATGATATCAACTCTTAATATCATCAGAACTATTTCTTACCATAAATGATTTCTCTAAATCATTTTATGCACCTCATAGACCATGGTTAACACCTAGCATAGCATGCCATGGCCACCCAATTAGTAATAAGGTTTACCTTAAATGAACCTATAATCATATGTTACCATTCACTAGAATCTCTCTGTTACAAAATCCCAATTCGAGCAGGAGTCATACTTTATGTCAAACCCCATTTGCTATGAATATTATGTTCTCTTTTAATTCCAGTTCTTGATTAAAAAGATTTTCTCATCAGAAACTCTTTTCTGATTAAATCTATCTGTTCTGGCCAGGAACTTGAAACATCAAGAACAATTAAATGAAGATAGGATTTTATCCCTATTTACTTAGGATAATAGATTCCATCTTGATCAACACCTACCTCCATATACAACTAGTACGAGCCAACACATGCTCATATACCCATACACAGTGCAAGTATGAAAGCAGTATCAAACTCAAACCACCTATATACAAGATAACTGTGCTATTTCAAGTCTAAAGATTATATACACTAATATGATTTATGACAATACATTTACAAGAGTAAACTCTATGTGCTTGTCATAAATGTCACTGGTTAGGCCTACTTATCATGTATAAGTGCCTATCATGTTTGTTATATGGCATGAGACGCACCATTCCATCTTATTTATATCTCATATAAATAACTTGGAAACAAACATGAATACAATCTTACTGGATAAGTCATGTCCTGATTGTGAAGTATCCTCGATTGTGAACCTATTTATGATACTTTGTGCTACAAATACTGTCACTCATATTCTTAACAACTTAAGAATAGAATTTTTTATAAAATATCAATGGACTTTTTCTATTACACATAAATATATTATGTAAACAGAAAAGTGAAAATGCCTTTTATTAATAAAAGATGTACAATATACATACTAAATGATATACTCTATGGCATACTACTAACAATCTCCTACTAGCACTAGAGCCATTCAGTACAATATCTTAGACTCATCTTCTCAAGATGTTGGTCTAGCTGAGTCTGTGACATAGGCTTAGTGAATGGATCAGCTGGATTTTCAGCTAATGCTATTTTCTGCATGGCTACATTGCTTCGTCCAACTATTTCTCTGATAATGTGGTAGCGCCTTTCTATATGTTTGGATTTCTGGTGAGACCGGGGTTCCTTAGCCTGTATGACTACTCCATTGCTATCACAGTGAAGTGGAACTGCTGACTCAATGGAAGGAACTACTGCAAGTTCTATCACGAACTTCTTTATCCAAACAACTTCCTTTACAGCATCTGATGCAGCAATATACTCAGTCTCGATAGTGGAATCTGCAGTCGTACTCTGTTTGGAACTCTTCCAACTGACAGCACCTCAATTACAAATGAACACATATCCAGAGGTAGACTGTCTATCATCGATATCTGATTGGAAATCAGAATCAGTATAATCATGCAATTGCAAGTCTCCACCTCCATATATCAAGAACAAATCCTTAGTTCTTCTCAAGTACTTAAGAATATTCTTGACAGCTATCCAGTGTTCCAAACCTGGATTGGATTGATACCTGCTAGTCAAACTAACAGCATATGTGATATCTGTTTTAATACACAACATTGCATACATCAAACTTTCAATAACCGAAGCATATGGAATCCTAGCCATTTTATCTCTTTCTTCAGGTGTCTTTGGAGAAATCTCTTTAGAAAGGTGGATACCATGTCTCACTGGCAATAATCATCTCTTAGAATCAAGCATGTTAAACCTTTTTAACACCTTTTCCAAGTATAAACTTTGGAATAAACCAATTATTCTTTTTGCTCTATCTCTATAGATGCGAATCCCAAGAATATAGGTTGTCTCCCCTAAGTCTTTCATGGAGAATGTATTTGACAACCATACCTTTACAGTTGTCAACATACCTGTGTTATTACCCATCAACAGTATGTCATCTACATATAAGACAAGGAAATTGATATCACTGTCACTAACTTTCTTATATACACATGGCTCATCCTCATTTTTGATAAAACCAAATGACTTAATGGCTTCATCAAAATGGATGTTCCAACTCCTCGAAGCTTGTTTCAACCCATAAATGGATCGCTTTAGCTTGCATACCTTGGAAACATCTTGGGATTCAAAACCCCTTGGCTGTTCCATGAAAATGTTTTCTTCAATGTATCCATTGAGAAAAGCTGTTTTGATATCCATCTGCCAAATCTCATAATCATAGTATGTAGCTATTGCTAATAGAATCCTAATTGATTTAAGCATAGCAACAGGCGAGAAAGTCTCCTCATAGTCGATTCCTTGCCTTTGGCGAAACCCTTTCGCTACTAGCCTTGCCTTATAGGTCTCTACCTTTCCATCAGAACCAATTTTCTTCTTGAAAACCCATTTGTTCCTTATGTGCATACCTTCCCGATGATTAGATTGAGATCATTCTTCTTCTTCTTATACAAATTAATTAATTTGGTTCCTTATGTCGATATCCATTTTAAAGAGTCTATAAGTATATTATATTCATAAGGGTGGTGATCATCCATTTGATGGATCTCTATCTTTATATTTCTCTTGTTCTCTTTCTCATGGAGGAATCAATATCTAGGTTGGTAGTCCTTGCTGATCTACGTTCTATAGGGGGCGGTATAGATGTTCATTAATAGGTGTAGGTTGACTAGATGGATCTATGTCCAAATCGATCTATTATATTGGGAATTCTCCTTCCCCAGCAACCTTTGCCTCCCTTTGCTCTTTCTCGAACAAAATTTGTGTTTTAAGAAATGTGGCATCTATACTTAATGCAACCTTTTGTGATCTCTTAAAAAGAATAAATTCAATCCTGTTTTATCTTTTCCATATTCTCATAATTTTCCCTTTTAAATCGTTCCAATTTTTGTTATTTTAGCTTTTGTCTCCCAGTGACAAACAAAAAATCTTCTATGCTTTAAGATTGGATTTTCTTCATACCCATATTTCATAGGTGTTATGGGATATCTTACCTGATAAGTCCTGACCGGAAAATATACAGTGAATTCTAATGCCTGGTCTCTCAAAGATTGGTATCATATTATGGCTCATCATACTATTACGCATAATATAATAGGATTTTTCCTTCTCCTTCGAGAGCACCATTGTTGTGGGTCCTCTGGAGAGAGTACAGGACAAATAATGCTTTATTCTTTTCTTCGGATTCATCAAATTCCGTACTCAAGTATTCCTCCGATCGGAAAGAGGCTTTTTTCGCTTGATACATACTCGATTCTACTTGATTTAAATTTTTTGAAGGATTCATGTTTGTATTTCATATATTCATTAAATACAAATAAAATATTTTGATTTAAGTGTATAAGGTAATAAAAAGCCACATCACCTCTTACATTGAAATCTTGTAATTATCATCACTATGTAGTAGCTTTAAAATATTTTCAATTTGGCCCTTGTCCTACAAAGTGATCTAGTCATTTTTTCCATTTTCCCTGCAAGCATAGGAGTTGAAGTAGGCTCGAGCCCAACGAGATAAAATCCCCCCTTTTTTCTGGGCCAATCCTATCCCATCAATATAAGGAGACCTTAACAACTTTTTTATATTTTTGAACTTGAGTTGATTTTCACCATGGCACATTGGCATTGATCGCTATACTCTGGTAGTAGTTTTTTTTCGGCCCATTTCCAACTAAAGCACCCTCCGCTGTGAATTCTTCCGCACATTACTCCTGTGCAGTAATGGGTTCGAGATGCGGGCCCGGTGAGCGCTACGAAAAATATTTATTTAGGCTAAAGGAGTCATAAATAACTCCAAATTTTTATAGAAAAAATTTAGAAATTTTTTAATAAAATACAGCAAGTTAAATAGTAGGTACCTAGCGATGGGTAACCCGGACTGAAGTGCAGTTCTCTCAGCTAGGAGCCACAACTAGATAAAATAGAAAAATAATTGAAAATTTTTTGAGGAAAGAGAGATGTTCATTGAGGGTCTTGGAATTAGTTAGACAAATTTTAATTTAGAAAAAAAATTTTTCATGACCATGGACAATTTTGACCGTTAAGAGTGCCGAAGAGGCATTTTGGTGGTCATTTGAGGTGATTTTTGGCCCGACTTGTCAGTTAAATTAATAATTAAAAATTACTAAAAAAAATGAAAAAATTAATAAAAATAAATTGAAAAGAAATAGAAAAGTAAGAAAAAAAAAGAAAAAAATGAATGACATCATGTCATAACATGAGTGTACCTTCACCCACTCAAGTCCATGGCCATAGCATGTTGTATTTTAAATGCAATAAAATAGGCAGAAAATGAATGAAGCTGCAGAAAATCCCCCATTTTTCAGCTGTAGATTCCTTCTTCCTCATTAATTCTTTTTTCATTTCTCTTCATTGACCTGATTTTCTCACACAAACCTTGAATTCCTACCACAAAAACCTTTATTCTAGAAATTGGGAAGGAGTGTTTTGGAATAAGAAAACTTAAGAATTTAATTTGAAACAAATTCTACCCTCCCTATTTATAGTGCTAAATTCTTACTTCTAGTAATAAATGTGATGAAAATAAAATTAGATTACTAAATTACATGAATGATATAAGAAAAGAAGTAAAACATCTAGATACACACGATAAATGATGAAAAATAAAGTTGATGTTAGTAGAAGAACATGATAAGCTTGTAAAGAAATAGTATTTTGAGTGTTTTATTACAATGCCAGCTTGTTGATAAGAGTATTGAAAATGATGAATGAGAAATAAATGATGTTAATTTTGATTATGATGGTAGACCGTATGAATATGTTAAGGTTGTGTGTTAGAAAATGTGTTTTTGGCTTATAGAATGATTAATGGATGAAATGATGGTCAATGAAGTGACCATTTGAGCAAGTTAATCAAAATTAGCTTCATGCGTAATAATCATAATTTGAAAATGGAAATGGCTTGCCCAAAGGCGGTGAAGGCTTGGCTGAAAGTCCAGCCTAGGCCTAGGCTGTGAGTCATTGGCTGCTTTAGTCCATTTCATATTTGGCCAAGCCACAATGAAACTTGGCACTGAATGGCAAGGTTGGCTTGAAGACCAGATTTTGCTGGCAAAAGACCCGTGGACAAAGAACAGCCCCAATCAAAAATTGCTGCAACCCCACCTGCAGACTCCTGCAGATAGAGCCAGACTGTTCATTTTTATAACAGTCACTGTAGATACTAGATAATGACAGAATTGACCTGAAATTTTTACTTAAGACATACTAAGACATAGATACACAAGAAACCACCACACCCCAAAGAATGACCATAACCCCTAACCCATATAAATCACAAAAACACAATCACATGCATAGATGTGGTTGGTACTTGTAGATTGCATCTCCTACACTTTTTTTGGACCATATCTGTTGCTTCAAAACTCCAAATGGAAAATGAAAAAAAGGAACAAAAAAGTGATTCATAAGGAACAAACACATGACAACCATTTTCTCAGAATTTTTTCTAATTTTTCAACTTTAATAGAACACTAAAAGCCCAGGAATAGCAACAAAAAAATTCTAAACTGAAGTGTTAGAATAGGCTTAGAAATGATAAAATGTGGTCAACAAGTTTTGCAAAATAAATGTAAAATGTTATGAGTGCTCAAAACCAAAATATTTTTTTCCTTTTCATCCAAAAGTCAAATTTTTTTGTGAGATGAATAAGAAACATGACAACAAAACTTGAAATTCAAAATTTGAAATTAGAACAGCTGCTTTAAGAAATTGCAAATGGCAACTGCAACTAGTAAATATAAAATAAAAATGTAAATGTGTAATGTAATTATTAATATATAATCCATAATGTATAAAAAGGTCAACATTTATAGGACTAGTAAGATGAATAGTAATCAAAAAAGATTTAGAAATAAGACCAAAAATTAAGAACCCAATCTAAGCTTTAAATGCTTAGAATTAGCATGGACAATATATCCTAGTCAAAATTAGTAAAAAGAAATAAAAGGAAATTAATGAAAAATCATGAAATATTTATGGATTACTTAAACTTGAAACATGAAAAATAAGTCACCAAATGATAGTGATATATTAGATTAGAACACATGCCATCATAAATGGAATTCATAAAATAACTATAAATGAAAAAAGTATAAAATTTTAGTAATTCTCTGTTGATTCTAAAATGAGAAAAAAAAAAAAAAGGAAAGGTTTTGAATACAATGGCATGTAGACCATTGTTTAGAATTATGATTAATATAAATAATGATGAAATAAAATGAGAAATAATGTGTATGAATGAGACATTAGTTCTCATAGAGTTGAGGAGATTAGAAGCATTTTTGGTACAATGGGATAAAAAGGATGAAATTCTGTGATCATATAAATATGAATGAAATGAATGTGTATGAATTATAATGAAAAATTATCATGAAATAATAACTCATAAAAAACAATATATTAATATTTAATGATATTATGTGCTCCTTAGTATGCCTAGACACATATGTCGTGATTGATAGTTTGCTGCCAATAAGGGTATTATTTTAGCGATCAAGAAGGGAAAGGGCTTATCAGTATTCATGGCGGCTTTATGCGTATTCATGGGCTTATACCGCATTCATGGCATTATGCCACATATTCAGCTTTCTCGCCCGATTATGTGTTATCATGGCTTTCTAGCCATACTGACTGCATACGTGGTTGACGTTCTGCGTCCCATGGTACGACGGCCCGAGGCACCAAGGTGTCCAGTGCCAACGAACCGTTATCCAGTTTAGTCAGCCTGTCATAGGTTACTTGGGCAGTGAAATTTATTGAGATAAGTTAAGAATATTAGCAATTTAAAATATTAGAAATTAAATAAAATAAATGAGTAAGATGACCTAAAATAAATTAGAATAGTTATTTATTAGAAAGAATCGAAATGAACTGGACAGATATTAAAATTTACTTATTATGAGATAATCTGAGACAACCTAGCAAGTATTGGGAAAATGCTAAAAGATTAGCAAAGAAAATTATAAAATAAATAAATATTGCAAATGAGACTTATATAATAATATAAGCATAAATTTATTATTTTCATATCATTTTTTTTCTTGTACATTATTACTGTACATTGGCGAAATAAACGCTTCCAAAGAAGACTAAATTAGGATAAAACATATTAAATTTTAGAAACCGCATGTGAAGTATAAATAGATCTTAATTATTTGAATGATGTTTTATTTCTATCTTTATTTGTATATTATTTCCTTGTTATATTATTGCACCACTAAGCAGCAATGCTTAGCGCGATGGAATTGTTTCCTCGCGCAGGTACTGAAGCTAGAACCCACTGGACGTTTGACTGGAAATTTTGAGAGTTCAGATCTGCAGAGTGTCAAAGGTTGTCACCTCCTCAGCAATGCATGTAGATAGGGCTCACATTAAGCATATCATGTATTTTGTGTATGTTAATTATTTCTTATATTGTAATATAAATTAGCAAATTGTAATTAATTTGTATATCATGTAAATTATGAAATTTTGTAATTATTTTGTAAATTATGTAAATTAAGGAAATTTGAAAATTTTACTTATGTAAATTGAGAATGTTTACATATGAATTGAGTACGAATGGAAATGTATGGAAATGATTATGAAATTGAGTTATATGAATGAGATGTGAATTATGAGATGAATGATTGAGAAATGAAATTGAAAAATGTTGAGATTTGATATTGGAGTTTGAGAGTGATGAGATATAAATATTGGAAGTGTTTTTCACAGGTTCAGAAGAACTGTTTTCTCCATTTTTAGCCAGACTCACGATTTTCTTTAAAATTTTAACCTCAAATAAATAATAATTTTGATAAATGGCTTAAATAAATTATATTCCATAAACTATATTCAAAACTATGACAAAAAAATTAATTAAGGAAAAAAAAATAGAGTGTGCCGGTACACCGTGTGACATATCTTACCCGGATATACTGTAGACGGTAAGGGGTGTCACACTACTGGCAGTGGAAATACTTTCCTTTTCCTCCATCAGCTTTAATCTTCCCTTTCTGTGTAGCTATTTTCTTGGAAGGACCAGGAATTTGAGGTTTCTTTTTCTTATTACCCTTCTTCTTATTGGACTTTCCAGCAGAAGAAGATGCAATCAAAGCTACCTCTTTTCCTTTATTGTTCGGCATATTCTTTTGGGCAATAACCAGCATGTTGAGTAAACCAACCAAGGTGCATTCCTGTTTAGTCATATGGAAATTTGTTACAAAATTCCCAAAAGACTCAGGAAGGGACTGAAGCATCAAATCCGTCTGTAGTTGGAAATCCATGTTAAAGTCAAGATGTTCCAGCTGCTCAATCAGTCAAATCATCTTGTGGACATGATCTTTAACATTCTGTCCCTCTGACATCCTCATGCGGAATAGCTATCTAGATATCTCATACCTAGCATTCATGTTGTGCTCACCATACAACTCTTATAGGTGAAGGAGGATCTTACTCGCACTTATCGCAAGGTATTTTGCGGTCGCCTGGACGAAAGCTCTTCACTGAAGTGGGAAAGAATGAGGAGTCGCCACTTTAATTTTGAGGGAAATTAAAGAAAACCATTCATGAAAATAAATTTAAAAGAAACCACTTCGAAAATAGAGATTCTAGCTTCGGGGTCCATATACGGGCGGGGAAGGTGTTAGGCACCCCGCCTCGTCCCTCAATAAGGATAAACAGATTTAATGTTATGCTCTTCTATAAATTAAAAGGGTAATTAGGGGATTGGGATAGTGATGATGTTAATCCTTTGTGCAAAATAAAGGAATATTTGATATTTCACTTATCTTGGGTTACCCAGAAACACAAGTTCGTGAGATGGCCCTTTAGTGAATAAGTGTTTGAGTGAAATTGTCTTGTGTATTGGGGTCATGTCATTTAGTTTGAATTTTGTTAAGAGAGCTCAGGTAAGGAACTTCTTTCGATCTCTAGATATATTTTATTAAGAGTTTTGAGTGGGAGATTTCGGATAAGAACTCTCCTCCGATCTCCTTATTTTAATTTAGGCGAGAATCAGGTAAGAACTCTCCCTCAATCTCTTAAGGTGTTTAGTTTAAAATTTGATGAAGGATCTCGGATAAGAACTCTCCTCCGATCTCCGCGTTTTTATTTGAATGAGGATCAGGTCAGAACTCTCCCCCGACCTATTTGGTTCGAAAATTTAAATGGAGGATCTCGGATAAGAACTCTCCTCCGATCTCTGCGTTTTTTTTATTCAAATGAGGATCAGGTAAGAACTCTCCCCCAACCTCTTAAAGTGTTTAACTTTAAGTTTTAATGAGGGATCTCGGATAAGAACTCTACTCCAATCTCCGCATTTTTTATTTAAATGAGGACCAGGTAAGAACTCTTCCCCAACCTCTTAAAGTATTCAGCTTAAAGTTTTAATGAAGGATCTCGAATAAGAACTCTCCTCTGATCTCCGTGTTTTTGTTTGAATGAGGATCAGGTAAGAACTCTCCCCCGACCTCTTAAAGTATTCGTGACATAAGACTGAACTTTTCACCGATCTCGTACGTAACTATCTTATCCGAACTCTTTGGCTGGCTACATCCGATCTCTCTCGGTTACTAATCTGGGGTCTTATCTCGATTTTCGCTCTATTATGCTATTTCCTAGACTCGCTTAGTAGCCCGACCTTATGACTTTTCCCTGATTCCCTATTCATTCTTTGATTATTTTTACTTATTCAAAAGAAACTATCACGTTAGGACATTGCCACTAAATTACCTATAAGTTACCCGTAACCGGAACACCTATAGTCGAAGGAAATAAAAACTAAGGGCAAATAAATAACGTCAACTTATGAAGGGAAAAAGTAAACTCAAGAGAATAAATATCGGCCGGAGGGATCTACATGGGATCTTTAGTATGACTAGATTTAATTAAAATTTCGAGGAGAAAAACAAAGAAAGTAAAATGCGAGCGTTCGGCAAAATGACAGTCTGGGCACTTACCTGTGTGAGGTCAAGGATGTCAAACTGACTCTGGAGATCACAAGTATTGTAGAGTTGAAAGCTGGTAATACAAGGACCAATGCTTACTTCGAGATTGCAAAAACCAGGTTAAAATGCAGTTGAACCGAAGCGACAGAAACTGGGTCAGAATGAGATCAAGCCGAAAGAATAATGTGTTGATGTTGGGGTGATGAAGACGAGACTGAATGGAAATGGTGTAGTAGAGCGATGAACAAACTGAAAATGAGGGATTTCAGGGTTCGAAAACTCTCTATCAATGGAGATACTCGAGAAAACTAGTTTCTGAAGTTTCTCAATTTTCATGCAAGCTTAGAATGGCAAAGCAGCAAGACTAAATTAAATTTCAGAGCCTTTCCACTATAATCACAACCACCTCCTTTTTTTTTCGTCCTCCTCTACAGTATTGCATGCAGGCATTTATAGGGAACGGGTGCTCCTAATGAAAGGTCAGGATCTCTCCTGTAGAGATGGAAGGTCTGGATTTCAAAGAACATGATCTGATGTCTGAGAATTAAAGAGAATCAAAATGGATGGCTGGGATCCTATCCAGAATATCCGTCCTTTCTCTTCCTAATCCAATGGCTCAGGATCCTACCTTACAAGATGGATCCGAGGGCTGGGAATAAAAGGCGTCGGACCTGTCGTCTGTTTTTCATCCAAGAGCTTCGAGTTCGTCCTTGCAAGTATAATCAATGGTGGGGATTGTGATGTACAGAACTGTCATAACTGTTTTTGGCGTCTGTCAGCAATGTGGGCGATTCTGCAAATGAGGCGCGCGGTGAAGATTTGATTATGTAGAGAGTTATTGGAAGTCATCTTATCCTCTTCGTGCTTTCCGATCTCTTATTCCTTCTGATCTCTCTATTATGACCATTTTCCGATCTCTCATATCGGGCCCCTCTCCCCGAACTCTCCCCTTCTAGAACTTTCTTCCTTACCCGACCTACCTTAGTCAAAGCATTTAATTCTTCGGTTACCGATGCATCCGCTTTGGTTTCCATATGCAATAAATGCTCAGGCCCTATATATATATGCCTTAGCGGGGAAACTCTTCCACATTTCATTTCTCCTCCTTCCATTTTCCATTTCTCCTGTTCTAGTTTCTCCGGTAACAATTCCGGCTATGGTGATCGCTTTTGATCTTTTTCTGACTGTTCTATTTGCTCCTCGACTGGAAATTTATGATCCCGGTGATCGGAGAATCATGAGAACCACATCTGATGATAGTGAGAGAACTGGACTAATTTACCGATCAAGATCGAAAATGTCGATTGTGTCGATCTCGAATCGGTGCACAGATATAATCGGTGAACCAATCTCGGGCGAGAGGACTGCTAATTTCCATCTCAATATCGGTGAACGCCTCTTGAAGTTCATTTGGCTCCTCACCACATCGGGCGTCCCGACTGCAGCTCGGTTCTGGTCGATGACATCGACGATGACTCCATTCACCATCATGAGAGTCATAGTCACTCCATCTGAGCTACACATCTATCCAATGCCTATGGCTAGCTTTCTAATCAAACACATCTTTTGCTTCAGCCACAAGACTAGGCTTTGACATAGCTCCTTACTAGGTAAGATGTAGTGCCGATCTTTAGAGATCACCCAAATGATGTAATCTGACCTTTAAAGGTTCTCTTAATGATGTAATCCAATCTATTGAGATTGTTCAAATGATGTAATCTGACCTTTTGGAAATGAAATGAAGTTTTATTTAAAGGTCATTATTTAATTATCGCATTGGTTAATTTTCGATCTCTGATGTGCGTATCCAATCTGATCTTTAACTGAATCGTCATTAGCCGATATGTGGCCCTGAAAATTCGCACAATCCGATAACCCTAACTAGCCGATCTCATTTTATTTAATTTTATTATTGTGTTTCTGAAACTTTCTCGCGACGTGTCAAGAAAGCGGGTCGATTCCGCTAACCGAAGCACCGCTTGGGACTCCGTGAGCATTGAATGCTCAGATGGGTATAAATAGGGGAAGGGTTAGTCAGTTGCTCCCTTATGTCATTTTCAGCACTTTGCAAGCGACTCCAAAATTCTCTCGTTTCTTCAAGTTTTTCCGATACTGATCACATTCTGGTAAGGGTTTTGATCTTTTCTTAGTTAAACTTCTTTGGTTTCTTTGAAAATGAGCAGCGCTGAGGGTCAGAGAGCTGCGAGTCCGTCTTCTGTCCACGTTTCACGGACCTCTGAAGAGGGCAATGTGATTAGATCGGCTGGTCAAGCCAGCAGAGCCCTCGTCCCGGTAACTAGTTTGGGTGTCAGACCAAGCAAGGGGCATCTTTGAAAAGAGACAAGTTACCAATTGATGAGTTGCCTTCAGTCTTGAGAGAAATCGATCTCCAATCTATAAGCCAGGAGTACAATTTGTGGATCGACTCCTTTGAACTGATCAAATGCCATGGCGATCATCGGGCCGACCATTTCTTTGATGAGGGTGATCTCATCATGGTGTATGAAGAGCAACTAAAGGTTGGGCTCCATTTTCCCTTGGATGAATTTTACAAAGCCATCCTAAAATTCCACCATGTCTCGGTAGCCCAAGTGCATCTGAACTCCTGACGGACTTTTATAGCCTTCCGGGGCCTCTACCGAGCTAAGGGACTGGAACCCACAGCCAAAGTCTTTGCCGAGCTGCATAGGCTCGCTCGAAGGAAGGATGATGAGTTCTAGCTTCCAAGCTAAGCCCCATTGTTCTCTCTTTACCGATCTTCCTTCTTCATTGAAGAATTGGAAGAACCAGTTCTTCATTTTGAGGAGCAAGATTCAGAACGGCTTTGACGGGATCCCACGGAGTTGGCAACACCTGGTTGCTCCAATCCCAAAAAGGATCACTTTAAATAAGGACGAAGATGCCATGGTGAAAGAGTTAAAGTCTTAGGCGTCTACTCAGAAATTCTCTTGCTTAGACGCAGTGATGGCCAAACTGAAGTATTGGATGATGTGGCTGATCACTGATGAAGAATACGAGCTTCAGCTCTCTGACCTCGGCCCTAGTACTACCCACATCTCTGGTCTTTGAATCTTAGCGAACTCACTGACTTTCTTTTTCGTGCAGGTATGGTGGGCGGTGATGCTTCCAAGGAGAGCTGCAAACGAAAGAGGGAGGTCTCCAGAAAAGTGAGGGCGATGAAGGGGGCCACCACTGCCGATGCTCAGACCCCTCATCGTGAATCAATAGAGGTGCTGAGCTCTCCTCCCTGATCTCAGGAGCAACCGATCCCTGAGGTAGAAGTAATCACCCCGACTCCTTGACAAATCGAGCTTCTGCCTCCCCCTCCTCCTCCGACCTCTTCCAACATAGAAGGGGAGTCTTCCGGTCCCACGGTTAGGACACTTTCCCGAGGCACACAACTTTTGATCCAATCATTGGAAAGGAACCGCTCTACTAAGGGGAATCCTAGCCTGGCCAAAGTCATGGGAGCTTCTATTTGTTTCCAAGAAGATCAGAACAGGTTGGCAAAGGAGAGCTTGGATGATATCTTAGCTCAGATAATGAGCTTAGGTTTAGAGGCCATCGCAAACCAGCATATTCTCAGAGAGAAAGCCCACGGCTTAAAGAAAGAGATCCTTAAGGCGGTCCAAGATGCCTCTGCTACACAAGCTCAACTCTCCTCCGCTAACGAGTACATCGCCAGAATGGAGGATCAGATGAAGCGTTTTGAGGAAAGGATCGTTGAAGTGGAACGAGAACTCGAAGACTCTTGAGCTGGTTGGTCTCCCGATCTCACTCGTTATACTAAAGACCTTCGGGCGAAGGAGGAAGAGCTCCGAGCCAAGGATGAGGAACTTTAAGCTAAGGAAGAGGAAAGCACTACGAAGGAGGCCGGGGCTTCTGTGAATGCCCATAATGACCTTATGGCTGAGCTGAAGAAATGATATCCTAAAGAGGACTTCTCTTGGATGAACGAGCTCGGCCCAGAGGCCAAAGACGAGAGCGATGAGGAGCCCGAGAGAGAGAGAGGGAGAGAGCAAAATGTTAATGTGGAACAGGCTAGGGGTGATCCTCCAACCGAATGACTTGTACTTTTATTTTAAAATGAAATAAAATCCCTTTTGCTCAATTTCTTGATGAGATCGGAAAGTATCCAAATTGTATGAGTGCTTGATTATTTGAACATATCAGAACATCAAACTTAAAAGCGATTATTAATCTAAGTGTAAGAGATCGAAAAAATATTATAAGCATGAGATTGGCCTAAGCCGGGACCAAACACCGGGCAGAACTTTAGATCATTAAAATTGGAAACATGATTTGAATACTTAAGATCGGAAACACCATTAAGTAGGACTGCAACCTTAACTTTGTTAAACGATTTTTCACAATATTTATAAAGGAGAGATCGCAAATAAGACTGGATGGCACGGAGACCTGATATTGGTTTGATTTCCTTTGACAAGAGATCAAAAATGAGATTGGATGGCATGGAGACCTGATATTGGTGTGATCTCCTTTGTCGAAAGATCGGAAAGCATTCAACTAGATGCGGGATGGGTTTATTTCCTGATCGAGTCACTTATAGCCGAAGAATGTCAGTTAGGGGTAGATTTTCAAAGTTCTTTGACTTCGGTGATCGGCTAAAATATGGTGTGGACAGCACTCAGCATGTTCTCATGCTACTTCTGTAACTCATTACTCATAGAAGCAAGCATGTAACACTTGGCTCTCATATCATGCTCCTTCCACTTGTCCAAAGTTTCATGTTCCTCTTAAGTGGCCTCTGGAGATAAGAGACTAGGAACATTTGAGTTTAGAACATATCCTATATGTTCAAGGTTCAGGACAAGTTTCAAATTTCTTAGCCAATCAGACAGATTAGGTCCTGTCAACCTATTGCGATCAAGTATGCTTGCAAGGTATTGGATGGTGGTGGTTGTTCTGTGCTCATTATTATCAGAAAATTAACTGCAAAAAATAACCAGATTAATTAGTAAATATATCATGTAATTAACCAAAATGATTATGGTCTTTTAGTCAAATTGGTCCTCCCACTAACTTAGCGAATCCTACACTTCCAAAGTAGAAAACGAAAATCCTAGTTGGATGGATTTTTAGTGGGTGATTGAATTCTTATAATTCTTATGATCATCCTCAAGTACATCCATTATTGGAATTACAATAAACTATAAGTGAGCAACTTCTTGCCCATCACATCTCATGTGAGGTTCAATCCTTTACCTAGCCCCTAATGCTCAAAATCTCAGGTACATCCATTATTGACTTATCTTGCATTAGTTAAGTTGATCCCATTGAGCCAGTAATTATGCAAATAATTTTAATGTCCTCAGGTACATCCAATATTGGCCACCAAACCATTTACATATTCACAACATCTCATGCTTAACAATTATTCTTAAGAATATCTCTTAAATTAATTGTATCATATGCAACTATTTAAAATTTCTTAAAATAATTGCCCCAATGGAGGGCCCATGTTATAATTACTTTAATTATAGCATTTCCAACTTAATCATTTATTTGGAAGATTTTATGGTCATCCTTATTACTATAAAGGTCTCACTTTACACATTATCCATTTAGCATGCATATATCATATACTTGCATACATTCCCATACATCTCATGCATTCATGGATAAACAGTAAATATGGTATGATCATGGACTTTCTAAGGGATTCAATTCTGAGCCACCAAGAATTGAATCAGGGTATTCCTAGGTGTATTTCATTCATTCATATTACAAGAGTTGCTGAAGGAGTACATAATCAACACTTGATCTTGAATTCCTGCCACTGGTCCCACCAATGCTCTTGACCTCCTTGACCTTCTTGCAATCCAATTACATAGTAATCCTTGGCATACCAAGGTGAATTTACAAGAACCAAATAAATGAAAGTACAACCCAAAAATATTACAACCTTTATAATACATGCCCAAAAATAAATTAAAATAAATTAATTTAAATTACAACCCAAAGAAACATAAAAGAAATCAATCCAATCACATTGGTCTTTTATAGTCCATGATCATCCATCATGCATATCACTATTTAATAACTAAATAAAACATACATACTTAAATTAAATTGAATATCTCATATTCAACTTAAAAATCTAGATTTGAATATGATTCAAACAAATTTAAAAATTCAGATTTGAATCACATTCAAACAAATTTAAAAATTCAGATTTGAATCATATTCAAACAACTTTTAAAATTGAGATTTGAATCACATTCAAACAACTTTAAAAATTCAGATTTGAATCTCATTCAAACAACTTTTAAAATTCAGATTTGAATCACATTCAAACAACTTTAAAAATTCATATTTGAATCACATTCAAACAATTTTTAAAATTTAGATTTAAATCAAAATTTAATTGTGTGATTTAAAACTCTAATTAAATAATTTAATTAGACATAAAATGGACATAATTATGAGCATTAGATCATACAATAATTGCACAAATATTGCTCAAAACCATGCACACCATAAGGGATGAACAAACCTTGCACACACAATGGTGTTCATCACCAAGCCGCCACCTTTCTTTGCAACCAGCAATGGATCTATCATCTCATGATCATACCACAAAATTAAATCATATAATCAACAATCTAAATGGCAAATATAGTGGCTCTGATACTAATTGAAGGAGCGGAAGCATGAAAAACATAAGTTTATATCATTGAATTCAAAACTTTTTTTACCTAGAGTCACATGCATCATGCAAGATTTATTTTTATCTATTTGATTTCAATGATAAACAGCATATTAAAACTCTTTTAATATGTTTTTTGGATCTACATTTTCCATTTAAGATTTTAGAATTAATCAGATTAATTTTAAGAATCCTAGATTAGATCAAGAACAAGTGCACTAACCTCTTGATGCACTGCAGTGTGTTTGGCACCTTTGAGATGCGTCTTTAGGACACCAGATGTTGTCCCTCTAGCTTGTCCACACCAAGATCACCTATGGTAGCCCTTGAATAGCTTCTAAAGCTTTTTCTATGAATTAAAAAATCAAGTTTTACCTTTTGAGAGATTACAGATGTAAACAGGACACTAGAAACAATTTCTAGTGTTTTTAATTCAAGAGATTGTTTGCTAATCTCTTTGAATTGATGAGAGATAAAGAAGAAGAGGGGAGAGGGCAGCCAAGGTGGCGGCACAAAGAGAGAATGGCAGCTTGTTGTATTTGTTCTTTCATCCTTACACTTATATAGCTAGGCCACCACTTAAAACCCTTGCCACATGTCACCTTTTGATTAGCTCTAGGTTTAATTGACCAAATCACATTGAGCCAAGTATCAAACCTATATTTAATCTTGACTTTGATCATCTTATATGATTAAAAGACATATGGCAAGCTTATGTGTAATGCCATGTGTCACCATTTCATGGTGCCACATGTCACCCTGTGAAATGACCAAAATACCCCTGTGTCTTAATTTTGAGTTCTCAATCCAAAATAATTATTTCTCTTCTTCTAATCAGTTTATATCAAATATAAATTAATTAATTAATCTTTATTAATTAATTTCTCATTAATTAAATTCATATTTAAACACTTCAAATATAAATTTAACTTATATTATACATCCAATAACCTAGATTTGGTTTCAAGCCATGCAAGGGACTTTGCAATCTAATTGCAAACCAAACATATTTAATTAATCAATTAAACTCTTTAATTAATTAATTAAATCATATTTAATTTGGTGATTACTTATGTATGTGTGTGACTTACTAGGCTCATCACTAATTGGCAATGAGACATGATATCAACTCTTAATATCATCAGAACTCTTTCTTACCGTAAATGATTTTTCTAAATCATTTTATGCATCTCATAGACCATGGTTAACACCTAGCATAGCATGCCATGGCCACCCAATCAATAATAAGGTTTACCTTAAATGAACCTATAATCATATGTTACCATGCACTAGAATCTCTCTGTTACAAAATCCCAATTCGAGTTGGAGTCATGGTTTATATCAAACCCCATTTGTTATGAATATTATATTCTCTTTTAATTCCAGTTCTTGATTAAAAAGATTTTCTCATCAGAAACTCTTTTCTGATTAAATCTATCTGTCCTGGCCAGGTACTTGAAACATCAAGAATAATTAAATGAACATAGGATTTTATCCCTATTTACTTAGGGTAACAGATTCTATCTTGATCAACACCTACCTCCATATATAACTAGTAGGAGCCAACACATGCCCATATACCCATACATAGTACAAGTATGAAAGAAGTATCAAACTCAAACTACCTATATACAAGATAATTGTGCTATTTCGGGTCTAAAGATTATATGCACTGATATGATTTATGACAAAACATTAACAAGAGTAAACTCCATGTGCTTGTCATAAATGTCACTGGTTCGGCCTACTTATCATGTATAAGTGCCTATCATGTTTGTTATATGGCATGAGACTCACCATTCTATCTTATTTATATCTCATATAAATAACTTACGAATAAACATGAATACAATCTTACTGGATAAGTCATGTCCTTATTGTGAAGTATCCTCGATTGTGAACCTATTTATGATGTTTTATGCTAAAAATACTGTCACTCATATTCCTAACAACTTAAGAATAGAATTTTTAACAAAATATCAATGGACCTTTTCTATTACACATAAATGTATAATGTAAACGGAAAAGTGAAAATGTCTTTTATTAACAAAAGATGTACAAGATACATACTAAATGATATGCTCTAGGGCATACTACTAACACCTGAAGCCTATACCACCCTCTCTTTTCAACTCACATAACTGACTCCATATACTCAGTGCATCCACCTCTCATCTTACTATTAGCCCCACCAAAAATTTGAGACCATAGAGTTGATTTGGTTGCATAGTGAAGTTGTCAACTTAAAATATGACATTGCATAAACTGGACTAGTTGAAGTTATAACTTTGATAAGAACCTCTCTACCACCCTTTTAAACCAATTTTTTTTTTCCATCTAGCTGTTCTTTGAGCAATATGATCTTTAATAAAATCAAAGGCTTGCTACTTGGATCTAGGTATTTTTGCTGGCAATCCTAAAAACTTGTCCTGAACATCAATGTTGGAAATGTGCAAAAATGAAGCAATACAGTGTCTAAGTTAGAGATGAGCATTAGAACTAAACACAATGGCCAATTTAACCATGTTTATAGTTTGACCACTAGCTCGAGAGTAATTGTGGCTTAGGTTACAATTTCGATAATTTAAAAGTTAGAATCAATTGAGCAATAGAGTTTGTGATACCAAGGATCACTATTAGGCTTATAGTCTCTAGTGCAATGGATGATTTCTCTTAGATCATGAGAGTCCTACCATATTAAATCATGATAATTAGGAAAAAGTCTGGCAACCATAAGGAGGCCTTGTCTTCCATGAAATGACAATACTCACTCTAAAATGTAGCTAGGTCTATCCTTGTCATCTCCATTATGGAATAAAGTCATTTGAAACTTCTAAGGTCACATATTGTTCTGCTGTAATAATCGTGAGAGTGCATTTAGTTGAGAAGTTTGGACATATTGCTTTATAACCGGTCTACCTAAAGAAATGAGAAATCCAATACTTCTAGTAATAGTTCCATATTTTTGTAGATATTATAAGAAGTCAAGAATATAAGAACAAATTTTTTGACTCAAGAGCTTGTAGGGATATGGGAATTTTCTACTAAATTATCTATTTAGGGATATGGTAATTTTTCGCTAAATTATGTATTTTGAAGCTAATATCTTTTTACAAAAAGGGAGAATCGATCATGAAAGAGTTGATGAAAGGTTGATAAGATCATATGCAATTTAAGTTAAAATGGTTATTTTGAGTAAAATTTCTTCATAATTATCTCAAAATTAATCCAATTATGTACCCTTTTTGGATCAAAACTCTAATACCTCAATTTGAGATAAAATGAAAATGGTGATGAATAACCTCTCTCTAAACTGCTAGAGAGAGAATCCTCTTTAAAGTTTTTCCTTTTTATTTACTCTTGGGCTCGTCGAGTTTATTTCTGGTGGTTGGCAGGGGAAGGCATCTTTTGGGTGTTCATAAGGTGTTCCAGTTGGATTAGGGTTCCCTTCCCCACCTGTCTGGCTTGTTAATAGGTGAGTTTTGGTTGTTTTGTATAATAGATCGTTGATCTTTTGTAGAAAGGGCAGTTTCGAGTATATCTATTCGGAGGAAGCCACGACTTAAAAGTTTTGCTTGGGTTTATGGCTTTTCTGTGTCTTCCTTTGTCATCTACTCAATGGAAAGCCTTTAATTGCTAGGAGATGCTTGTTGGTAGGCTTCTTGGGGATATGCAGAGCCAACATTTAAATGTGATTGCTAGCTTCCCATGGCTAGTATAGATTGAAACGCCATAACCCCTGCTTACCTTTCTCCCAAATCGTTGGTTTAAGCCCTATGTTCTTATTGGTAGAGTTAGCTTGCTGGTTGTGGATGAGGGGTTTTTATCTTGGCTTAATGTTGCTATGGCAAGGTTAGTGATGGTGGAATGTTTCTTTCTACTTCACTTTTGGTGGGTCACTCTAGCTCAATCCTCGACATCGATGCACTGTTGTAAAAAGAAGCTTTTGGCGTATCTGTTGAGGATCTATGGTTCGATAGTTTTGGCCTTATTTTGAGTAAGGAACTGTTATTGTAATTCAAACCTCAAACCTTGATCCGTGTAACTTGACCTTCTTAGCTTTAATGCAATAAAAATTTGTAATTAAAAAGAATGTCTAAATTTCTTCTTTTTTTTTGTCACTGGATGAGAGCCCTTACACAAAATTAAAAACTAAAATGCCCATACAATATGAGATAATAAACAATGTCTAAATTGCTTTTTTTTTTGCTTTTAGTTCAATAAAAGTATTATGAGCTAAATACAAATGATGAGTATCAGATAATAGACCAATAATTGGTAGTTTAAAGGCTGAAATAGCCTTTGGTACAAGATCAACTTTGAGAGTTAAATGCTTCACGACAACGGCACCATTAGAGTTTGTTCACGACACGCATAAAAACACGCGTGTGCGCAACATTAAAACTCTACTTTCTCTCCATTTATGTAATTAATAATTTTCATTTTTAAATAACTTCTACTGAGACATTAATAGGATATAATGCAAAGTTTTAATTTTAAAAAATAAAATTCCAAAAAGGCACACAAACACGCTCGCATTTAGTCCGCTCTTTTCCATGCCGTCTCCACCCTCCAAAATGTCTCTATAAATACTTATCGCATGGCCACGGCCACCGCATGACCACCAGCGCCACCCGTTTTTTAAGAGCCCCACCCTGTTTCTTTTACTTTTAACTGTCAAAAAGTTAAAAGCATCAGTACCAAACAGAACATCCCTCCTGATTCCCAACCTCTTCCTCTCTCTCTATCTAAAATCTTTCTCATGAAAGTAGACCGCAAAACCACCGCCAACTCTGAAGATGAGACAGAGATGTGCAAGACCATCGAAGTGGCCCTAGTTGACCACCGCGATCTCTCGCCACCGTCTTCAGCTTTCTTATCTTCTCCGGTCGTCGGAGATGACCTTTCCTTTATTCCTCCGTTAAACTTCGCCATGGTTGATAATGGCATCTTCAGGTCCGGCTTTCCCGACTCTGCTAACTTCTCCTTCCTCCAGACGCTTGGACTTCGCTCCATCATGTAAGCCATTTTTTTTTATACTATTTTTTTTTCTTTTTTACTTCACCTTTACTTCATGCATCTCTGTAAAGTTATGCATATGTAGGTGTTAGTGTGGATTATGTAGATTGGTGAATTTAGGGTTTTTGGTTACCGTTGTGTAGATGTATGTGCCCTGAGCCGTATCCGGAGCAAAACGCTGATTTTCTTAAGGCCAATGGGATTAGGCTTTTCCAGTTCGGGATCGAAGGTTATAAGGTGAGCTAGCTAGTCTCTCTTCTTGCTAAATTGTCGTTTTGAGTTAGTTCGTCGTTTGAATTATCGGTTTGAATCTGAAAGAAGCGGTGGCTTTTGAGTTCTCGTAATGAGCTCATTTCAATTTTTTATTATTAAAATATCAAAAGGAAAATTGATTGTGGAATTTTAGCTCTGGTGAGGGGAGCTGTTAGGAGCTAAGAGCTAAAAATTAATTTATTTTTGTCTCTGGATGTTCAAGTTTTTATGATGCCCAAGAATGCCTATATGATTTGTTGCGGGGCGGGGGCCATAGAATTTGTTAAACAAATGTTTTGAGGATATCATGAGCATTATTATCATTTTGAAATCTTCCAAGTTAAAAGATTCCGGTAATTGTCATAAGTGAATGCTAGTGACTTTAGTGGATTTCATTCTTCAATAGTCATCAATGCTCTTCGTTGAAGACTTAAAGATTTTGTTATCTTGTGATTTAGCATTTTACTGCTAATACTTGCTTCTTTTTTGCACCTCAGTTTGTCATATGATTGTTTTCATTTGTTACTTATACCGTAATCTTTGTCTTTATACACTTTTTCCATCCCTTTTTTTTAGTCATCTTTCTTTATATATAAATCTCAGAAAGAACGACAACAGGAAAAAGAAAAAAAAAATAATCGCAGACAGAATCCTTTTGGGTTGGCGGACATGTGGAATTTTTTTATGTTTCTCTATGATGATTCTCAGCTGAAGTTCTTCATTTTTGTTTTTAAGGGCTGAATTGTCTAATTTAACAACATGCAATAGAATTGTCCAACTGCGGTGGATACCCATTGATAAATAAATTGTTTAGCGGCCTTTCTTGTTTTCTTTTGTAAAATATGCTTGTACCTTTTTGTTCCTTCTAGCACTTTTTGTTATTCATTTTTCTTCTTGTTTGAAATTTAAACTTTGAAAAACCTCAGGTATTCTTTTTCACCTCTTTTTTGACACTAGTTTAGTTGTCAATCAAATTGCTAAAATATTTTTTCCCCTTTTTGTTTCAGACGCTGTTTCACCTGTCAACACACTTGCAAATATTTTGAAACATTCCACTAACTCATTTAGGCAATTGCTTTTGACTTCTTGCAATTCAATTGTTCTACCAGTAGTTTATTTCTTTTTCTTTATTTTTTTTCTTTTTTCGGAAATTTTGGGAAATGAAAAATTATTATTAGTGAGATACTTCTAGAAAAGTTTAATTTTTTCACTAGGCCAAGGCATAAGTAAGTCTCCTGACAATATAGGTATTTAAGGTTGAGATAAATGAAAAAGAGGAAGCACTGACTTTTAGGATCAGGAAGTGCACATTTTGTCCTGATGCAGAAAATAAAACCATGAAAATTGTCATGGAACATATTTGAATCAGTTAAAACAAAACCATTTGCAAAAATTGTATCTAGATCTTGGTTTATGTTATGATGTTTTTGCTCATATCTCTGACTCTGGGTAAATGTACAAAGTACTATCAATCAACTGTTGGTCTTATTTAACTCTTGACTAGATCTGTAAATGTGTTTGCTATAGATTATAGTTTGTGTTCTGCCTGAATTAGACATTAGGAAATAATCATCTATATGTAATGTGTTTTTATTTGGTGTCTGGTAAAGAGAATGACAATTTCCATTGGTTAATAGGAAATTATGTCATCTGACTTCTATCTCCTATCATGTTATATGCTTCCTGAGTAAGTTCATCTTGCATTCAGATTTGAAAATTAAATGCATGATCAGATTTTTTTTTTTTTCTAAACTAAATGGGTGCTTGGATTAATATCTCTAGTTGAATAGCTAGATGTATTGAATTGAGTTCATGGTTTTGTCTATGACACTAGCCTAACCAAATCATGTCAACATAACTGTATATTTCAGTAGTTGATTTCTGATGGAATTATGCAGTTCCACTGTTTGACAGGAGCTGAACTAATGAACCTCCAAATAGATTAGTGTGGATTGATCATGACTTATGTGGCAATTTAACAAAAAAAATAATAATAATAATTATGTTTAGTTGTGAAGTTTGTGAGGTTGGAAACAGGAAATAAATGATTAACACTTGTACTCATTTGCTAAACATGCGGGATCTTCCATGTCTAAAAGGAATGTGTTTATGAAATTAAAAGTTGTAATTTTGTTCTGCATTTTTTAATGCACTACTATTGTATGCAATAAGAAGCTTAAATCTTAAATTAGGAAGAACAATGTGGTTATCAGCAAGCACTATAAAGCACATTCTTCATTCTGAATCAGAATTGTCTTCGTACAATTTAGTTTGGTTGCCTTACTTCAAGTTCTGTTTATATGCCTTTCATTCCATTTGCTATTTAAGTTGTCATCTACTATATTTGTAGCTTATGTGGTTATTAATGAAATTTGACTGCTCACTGCAATTTTATCATCTGTTTTGTCTTCGACCCTTATAGTGGCCCCTTTTTTCTTTTTCATCACGCTTCCATTGAGTTCCTGTCACAGTTAAATAACTTAGCATCCTTTATTATCTCTTCTTTCTCTCTTTTATTAAGTTTAGCTTTAGACTTGTCATGTCATGCTTAGGTGGAAATTAGTGCAAACATGAATTTTGCTAATTTTCATAATTATCTAAGTTAAAATTATCAAAATTCATGTTAGCACTAACAAGCAGTCACAGTTAAAACTCTTTTTTCCATTATTCCCTCTCCTTTAGAATGATCTAGATTGCATGAATTTTTTAATTTTCTCCTTCCTTGGTTGGTATTACTCAATCACAAAGAATAGTTCAACTCTAGAGAGATTTTCACTAGTCAGTGACTGCTTTTTGGTCCTCAAAGTCCACCAGTAAAATTCTCAGCAATTATCAGACACTTGGTCATTATCTAACAAAAATGTAAAGAGAAAATGTGAATCACTTTGCACCCTTGCTTTCCATGATGGCAATGATTGCTATTTACTATTCACTAATTGTATAGTTGCAGGATATCAGGAAGAGTGTCCACTCCAGTAGTTATGAATAGTAATTTATGACCCAGTGGGCAAACAAGTTAATGTTATTTAAGATCTGCTATTGCTCGAGGCAACTTTCAACTTTGTAAGACAGCATAATTTGGACTAAATTGTTGACACAATTGTGCCAGTAGATGTCTATGAGAGAGAGAGAGAGAGAGAGAGAGAGAGAGAGAGAGAGAGAGTATTAATGAAACAGCTGGAGATGTTGTCGTAGGCATAAGATTCGACTTAGCTATGAATTATTATAGCAACATGATTATGCTACTGTATATATGAAGGAGACGGTTGTAGATGGAGTAAGCATAAGGGTATGCAAAGCTGAGATTTATTAGCACCTGCATACACATGCTATTGAGCTGGCCAATATGGGACAAAAAAAATGATAAGTTTTGTTGATTGTACATTAGGCTGAATAATGTTAGACAATAATTAGAGGGCATACGTTTTTATGAGATGACTTTGCATCATCTGCATGTTCATTTTAAATATGTAATTCTGGAAGATATTTTTTGATAGTTAAGATTTTTATTTCTTAATCATATTGAGAATATAATATTAATAGTGGAAAGTCTTGATTGATAACATTTTAATTTTAATGATCTTTGGAAAATTTTTCCGTTGTGGCTCACTAATATTTTAATTGCATATATCCAGGAGCCTTTTGTAAACATTCCAGAGGATACAATTCGTGAAGCACTAAAAGTTGTCCTTGGTAATATGAGCACATCAGATTGTGTTGCTCAATTCTAGCTAGTTGAAGTTGTTCTTTTGAGAGAGAATTACATGAACTCATTCTTAATTATTTTAATGTAGATGTGAGGAATCACCCAGTTTTGATACATTGTAAACGAGGGAAGGTAAGTACATTATTGGTTTCTAAGAGTTCAACACCTGATTGGCTGATTCTAAATTCAACGCCTCTAAGTTATACATTGGTGCTTTCTTTTGTTTTCTCCAGCATCGAACTGGTTGTGTTGTGGGTTGCTTGAGAAAATTGCAAAGATGGTGCCTATCATCCATTTTCGATGAGTACCAGAGGTTCGCAGCTGCCAAGGCGAGGGTTTCAGATCAAAGGTTCATGGAGTTGTTTGACGTTTCTACCTTAAAGCATATCCCAATGCCATTTTCATGCTTGAAGAGATAAACGTGGACTAAAATGGCTCTTGGCTTTTCTTTGTTAACTGAAGGGTATCCCAAGGTCCTGCTTTGAAATAAATAGGAAAAGGTTATGAGTTCCTGGATGCATTACTGTGGCAAAAGGAATAATTCTTTTTTTTTTTTTTTGCCTTCTTGGGGGTAAATAAGGAGCCATAGAAATTGGTATGTCCTACACATGCAATGATAATAACTAGTCCTTTAGATGAGTCCTGATTTCTTCTTGAAATTTACAGGTAGTTTGTTTCTTGCATACACAGGAATCAAGATTGCTTCTCTTTTATTTTGTAGCTGCTTTTGCCAGTGGTTATAGGTTTTGGCGTAGCAGTTACATAGGCTTAGGGGTTCTCATCTGAATCATATATAGGGGAAAAAGACTTGGCCTGTATTATGTACTTTTATAAATAAAAGAAATCTTCAAGCAATTGGTAGGTTGCATAAACGAATAAATGCAAGGCAGGCATTGTATTTGAGTAGAGATGATAATAGGTAGAGTATTTGTGAAAATTATTTTATTTAAATTTAAATTTAATTAATATTTTTAAAATTTAAATTCGTTTCAAATTTAATTAAAATTTATTTTTAAGTGTATGAATTTTTTTTTAAAATTGATTATTATTATCGGATTAATATTTAATTTTGTTTAATTTTTTATATTTTAAGTAATAGTGCATATAAAAAATAATTTTTGTTACGAATTTATATTTTAAAAATTTAATAATTTTATAAAATATTTTAATTTTATTTCATATAAAATAAATTATATAAAATTTATAAATATTATTATAAAAAATATATATTTTATATTTAATTAAATATTTATATAAATAGATTTGGTAATGGATATCCAATATGAAAAATTTAAATCTGATTCGAGTTCATCACAGGTATTAAATTTTAAGGTCAAACTCGTTTCACACCCGATTATATATTATTCAAACTTATCCTATTAAAATTCGATCGGATTGAACATCTATAAAAATTTAACTCACTACTATCTTTATATTTAAATATTATTTATTGGATAAAACTAATTCTTTTATTAGGATTTGAATTTGAGACATTACAGTAAAGAATTTAGCTCATTGAATTGGAAGATTTAATTTTAAAGACAGAGGGAGTGCCTTTCATGTCACATTTCAATCCAGTCCCTATAATGTGATTTGATATGAGTATCCTTTTCTAATATTTTGTCGGCAACCAGAACTACCTGGTCGAACGTTATCGTGGTTTTCATTTATAATTTAATTTATATTTTTTTTCAAATTAAAAAAAAAAAAAGCATAAAGGTGAAATTTTCATTTCATATTTTGAAATTGCATTCTATGCAAGTAAGCAGGTCAATTAGTTAATTTTATTTGTATTTTTTTCTTGTCTGATACCTCCACTAAGCATTCTAATGAACTTGATTGAGTCGATCGCCATCTCCATCTCTCTCTTTACAATTTACTGTGCAATATATATATAACTTAATAGCCCAACTCTACATATTGATAAGGCCCATTACATTACAAACCTTCTTAAAGCCATTGAATATGCTAACTGCAATTCATTGAACAAAAGTTGCAAAACCGATAATATCACCACCATCAAATTCAAATGATTGCTTTTATAAATAATTAAACAAGAAAATTTTTTTTACAAATCTTAATATTTTGCCTTTTCAATTATCTCCTAACCTAATTAATCACTCCTACATGGCACCATAAAAAGATGTGGTTGAGATTTTGTTATATATATATATAGAGAGAGAGAGATAGAGAGAGAGAGAGAGGGCCCTTTGGCAGCTATGAGCTTGGCTTTGAGAACTTCCAAATGACTCTACTCGATCATTTAATGGCTCAATATAAAGGAGTAGAAGTATGAAAAACACAAGTTTATATCATTGAATTCAAAAATTTTCACCTAGGATCACATGCATCATGCAAGATTCATTTTTATCTATTTGATTTCAATGATAAACAACATATTAAAACTCTTTTAACATGTCTTTGAATCTGTATTTGCCATTTAAGATTTTAGAATTAATCAAATTAATTTTAGAATCCTAGATTAGATTAAGAATAAGTGCACTAACCTCTTAATACACTGCAGTGTGTTTGACACCTTTAGGATGCGTCTTTAGGACATTAGATGTTGTCCATCTAGCTTGTCCACACCAAGATCACCTATGGCAGCCCTTGAACAGCTTCTGAAGCTTTTTCTATGAATTAGAAAATCAAGTTTTGCCTTTTGAGATATTGGAGATGTAAACAAAACACTAGAAACGATTTCTAGCAATTTTAATTCAAGAGAATGTTGGTCAAACTCTTTAAATTAATGAGAGATGAAAAAGAAGAGAGAATGGGAGCCTCAAGGGTGGCGGCACAAAGGGAGGCAGCAGCTTGTATTTTTGTTGTTTCATCCTTACACTTATATAGCTAGGTCATCACTTAAAACCCTTGCCACATGTCACCTTCTTATTGGCTCTAGGTTTAATTGACCCAATCACATTGTGCCAAGTGTCAAACCTATATTTAATCTTGACTTTTATCATCTTACATGATTAAAAAACATATGGCAAGCTTATTTGTAGTACCATGTGTCACCATCTCATTGTGCCACATGTCACCCTGTGAAATGACAAAAATACTCTTGTTTCTTAATTTTGAGTTCTCAACCCAAAATAATTATTTCTCTTCTTCTAATCAATTTATATCAAATATAAATTAATTAATTAATCTCTATTAATTAATTTTTTATAATTAAATTCATATTTAAACACTTTAAATATAAATTTAACTTATATTATGCATCTATTAACCTAGATTTGGTTTCAAGCCATGCTAGGGACTTTGCAATCTAATTGCAAATCAAACCTATTTAATTAATTAATTAAACTCTTTAATTAATTAAATTTAATCATATTTAATTTGGTGATTACTTGTATATTTGTGTGACTTACTAGGCTCATCACTAATTGGCAATGAGACATGATATCAACTCTTAATATCATCAAAACTCTTTCTTACCATAAATGATTTCTCTAAATCATTTTATGCACCTCATAGACTATGGTTAACACCTAGCATAGCATGCCATAACCACCCAATCAGTAATAAGGTTTACTTTAAATGAACCTATAATCATATGTTACCATGCACTAGAATCTCTCTGTTACAAAATCTCAATCCGAGCTGGAGTCATGGTTTATGTCAAACCCCATTTGCTATGAATATTATATTCTCATTTAATTCCAGTTCTTGATTAAAAAGATTTTCTCATCAGAAACTCTTTTCTGATTAAATCTATCTGTCCTGGCCAGAAACTTGAAACATCAAGAACAATTAAATGAACATAGGATTTTATCCCTATTTACTTAGAGGAACAGATTCCATCTTGATCAACACCTACCTCTATATATAACTAGTAGGAGCCAACACATGCCCATATACCCATACACAGTACAAGTATGAAAGCAATATCAAACTCAAACCACCTATATACAAGATAACTGTGCTATCTCAGGTCTAAAGATTATATGCACTGATATGATTTATGACAATGCATTGACAAGAGTAAACTCCATGTGCTTGTCATAAATGTCACTGGTTCGGCCTACTTATCATGTTTAAGTGCCTATCATATTTGTTATATGGCATGAGACTCACCATTCCATCTTATTTACATCTCATATAAATAACTTGGGAACAAACATGATTATAATCTTTCTAGATAAGTCATGTCCTTATTGTGAAGTATCCTCGATTGTGAACCTATTTATGATACTTTGTGCTAGAAATACTATCATTCATATTCTTAACAACTTAAGAATAGAATTTCTAACAAAATATCAATGGACCTTTTCTATTACACATAAATATATTATGTAAACGGAAAAGTGAAGATGCCTTTTATTAATAAAAGATGTACAAGATACATACTAAATGATATGCTCTAGGGCATACTATTAACAATCTCCCACTAGCACTAGAGTCATTCATTACAATATCTTAGACCCATCTTCTCAAGATGTCGGTCTAACTGAGCTTATGACAAAGGCTTAGTGAACTAATCAGCGGGATTTTTCAGCTGATGCTATTTTTTGCATGGCTGTATTGCCTTGCCCAACTATCTCTCTGATAATGTGATAGCGCCTTTCTATGTGTTTGGATTTCTAGTGAGACCGAGGTTCCTTATATCCAAACAGCTTCTTTTGCAGCATCTGATGCAGCAAAATACTCAGCCTCGGTAGTGAAATGTAACACCCTCCATGTAGCAACTCCGTACATTCTACTATTCCGGTGACCGGTGTCGGTCCGGACAGCTAGAACGTCCGGAAAAATATTTAAACTAAAGTCAGGAACCATAATTAACTCAAATATTAGTAAGAAAAATTTAGTAAAAATTTTAGAAATAAAATACAAACAAGTTCAACGAGCCGGTGCCCTAGCGATGGGTAACCCAGAGGGAAGTTGCGGTTCTCGCAACGAGGAGCCCTAGACCCGGGGGAAAAATTATAAAATAATTTTTGGGACTCCAGAGAAGGGTCATTGAGGTTCCTATGGCATTTGAATGCCAAGAAAATATTTAGAAAATTTTTTCATTCGGTACAGAAAATTTTGACCCGTTAAGCCAAACGGAGGGCATTTTGGTCATTTCGCCTTCAGAGGTGATTTTTGGCCGACTTGTCCAGTTGAGTGAATAATTATTATAACATAAAATATGAATTAAGGGTAATGAAAAATTAATGTAAAGCTATTAGAAAAGAAAAGAAAAGAAAAACCCATAAAAAGGGCTCATTTATGACATCATTATGATGTCATTTGAAATTCCCACCAATGACATTTAAACAACTATCAAATTAACTAATAAAAGAAACTAAATGAAGACCAAAATAACCAAAAATACAGCAGCCATCTCCCTCCCCAAAGACCAGCCGAAACCCTTGCAATGCCCAACCTCCATTAAAGCTTCAAGCAAGCTCCCTTTCTTCCTTTGTTACACCACTAAACCCTAAACCCCTTTCATTAAAACTTGACCATATCTCTTGGGGAAGCTTTTGGCAGCCAAAAAGAGGAAAGAAATTGAAGTTTTGAGTTGGGGAAAATCTGCCTACAAGAGGTTAGTGCACCTATTTACTTAAACCTCTTATATTCCATGATAGTGACTTGAATTGAGTAAGGATTTGTAACTTAAATGAACAAAAATTATGTGTATACATACTATGGATTTCGGCAGCCCTATTGAAGGAACAATAATGGAGTGTTTTGATGGACTTAAAGTGGATTAGAGATTATGTTTAAACCATATATGCATGTGGATAGTGAATGAGATAGTTAATTAAAGCATGTTGTGAAAACTCATATGGAAATTAGGGCTTTGAGAAGTGAAAATTTGGCTTGGCTTACGAAATTATTAGAGAACATTTTAATGGTCAATTAGTGACCATTTTAGGTAAGTTGACCATAATTTGGACTGAAATATAGCATGGCAAAGTGAATGAGTATGCTGCCTTGTGAGTGCAGCAGGGTGACTGAAATTTCAGTCCACTTGGACTGCCATACCTTTGGCTGTGTTAGTCCAATTGGTGTTTGGCTAATTGGACATGAAACTAGGCTTATAATGGCACATTTTTTCTGAAGAAACCATGCCCAAAAGACCAAAGCAAGAGGACCAAAAGTTGGCCCCAATCCGGATACCCTGCAACAGCACCTGCAGAAATGACCAAATGAACAGTAACTGTTCATTTGGCCATAACTCACTGTAGATATGGTCAATTGACCTGAAATTTTTACAGCAATAAGTTAAGACATATACAAACAACTTTTATGAAGAAACCTACCCCAAATTATGGCCAGAACCCATCCAACAAAGTGATTCTAGTCACTGTAGATATGGTAATTTCTGCAGAATGGAAATCCGGCCAGCTGTGGTTTTTGGACCATAAATGGAGTTACAAAACTCCAAATGGAGTGATTCAAAAAAATAAATTCAACTAGACAAAATAAGGAACAACTTTCATTTTTGCCATTTCTTCAAATTCCCACTGCAACAGTGCTTAATGGAACAGTAAACTTAGGCTTCAAAAACTGAAATTTCTGCCCTCTTGGTTTTAAGTTAGAAATGGTAATGGTGACCAATTCCAACAAGTTTTAAATGCAAAATGTGGTATGTTGGGAATGCCAAAACCAATGTACCTAATTTCTACCTAAAAGTCAACATTTTTGTTGACCAAAGAGGTGAATAGTGATACCAAAACTTGAAATTCAAAGATTGAAGAATTTTAAAGTATCAAATGCCCTAGTATACCTAACAAGATTGGTTTGGATAGTTTGGCATGCCAATAGGGTTCAGTTAGCAGTACTGCACATGGCATTAAGCCATTCTGTGATTTTATGGCTTTTAGCCATTCTAACCTTGCATTGAGATTTGGCCTTGTGCCTGATATTATTCTGACTTGTTAGTGCATTGCACCCGGAGATGCATATGTGACCGATGGTGTGACGGCCCGAGGTACTCGATACCCAGTGCCAGTTTACCCGTTTATCCAGTCCAGTCGTCTAGTGTAGGTTACTTGGGCAACCAAATGAATGAAAGTGGACAAAGTAAATGATATACAAATTCAAAATAAATAAAACATATACATTCACTACATATTTGTTTTCTTGCTATTTCTTTTATTTTTATTATTGCACCACTAAGCATTATTGCTTAGCGCGTTGCTTTTACCACGAGTAGGTTCTGGAGATACAGATCATGAGCCCAGTAGACCGCAGACTGGGTGAGTCCATCCTGCAGTTCTGCACAGTGTCCGTGTCACCTCAACTTCTGCAGTGCATTGGTAGGACACTAGGTGTCATTTTGGTATTTGTAATTGATTTTATTTTCTCATGTGTAAATGAACTTATGAAATGTAATTTGATGTTCATGTAAATAATGAGAATTGTGTTTGTAAATGGAAAAGTGAATGTTTATCTGTGACTATTACATGACTATCACATGTGATGGATGATTGAGAACTGAAATTGAGAAATGTTGTTGAGACATGAATATTGGAAGTGCTTTTTCACAGGTTCCGAAGAACTGTTTTCTCCATTTTTAGCCGGTACTCTGCCGGATTTTCTTTAAAATTTTCGGAACCTCAAATAAATAATAATTTCGATAAATGGCTTAAATAAATTATATTTCATAAATTATATTCAAAAGCATGATATAAATTAATTAAGGTATATTAGAGTGTGCCGGTACACCGTGTGGCATTACTTATTCGGGTATACTGTACACGGGTAAGGGGTGTCACATGAAATCTGCAGTCATACCCTGTTTGGAACTATTCCAACTGACTACACTTCTATTACAAATGAACACATACCTAGAGGTAGACTTTCTATCATCGATATCTGATTGGAAATTAGAATCAGTATGATCATCCAATTGTAAGTCACCACCTCTATATATTAAGAATAAATCCTTAGTTCTTCTCAAGTACTTAAGGATATTCTTGACAGCTATCCAACGTTCCAAACCTGGATTGGATTGGTACCTGCTAGTCAAACTAACAGCATATGCGATATCCGGCCTAGTACACAGCATTGCATACTTCAAACTTCCAATAGCCGAAGCATATGGAATCCTAGCCATTTTATCTCTTTCTTCATGTGTCTTTGGAGACATTTCTTTAGAAAGGTGGATACCATGTCTCACTGGTAACAATCCTTTCTTGGAAATAAGTATGTTAAACCTCTTTAACACCCTTTCCAAGTATAGACTTTGGAATAAACCAATTATACTTTTTGCTCTATCTCTATAGATGCGAATCCCAAGAATATAGGTTGTCTTCCCTAAATCTTTCATGGTGAATGTATTTGACAACCATACCTTTATAGTTGTCAACATACCTGTGTCATTACCTATCAACAGAATATTATCCACATATAAGATAAGAAAAGTGATAAGACTATCACTAACCTTCTTATATACACATGGCTCATCCTCATTTTTGATAAAATCAAATGACTTAATGGCTTCATCAAAACGGATGTTCCAACTCCTCGAAGCTTGTTTTAAACCATAAATGGATCGCTTTAGCTTGTGCACTTTGGAACCATCTTGGGATTCAAAACCCCTAGGTTGTTCCATGAAAATGTTTTCTTCAATGTATCCATTGAGAAAAGCTGTTTTGACATCCATTTGCCAAATCTCATAATCATAGTATGCAGCTATTGCTAATAAAATCCTAATTGATTTAAGCATGGCAACAAGCAAGAAAGTCTCCTTATAGTCGATTCCCTGCCTTTGGCGAAACCCTTTCGCTTCTAGCCTTGCCTTATAGGTCTCTACCTTTCCATCAAAACCAATTTTCTTCTTGAAGACCCATTTGTTCCCTATAGGTACAATACCTTCAGGTGGGTCAACAAGATCCCAAACTTGATTCTTATACATGGAATCAATCTCGGATTTCATAGCATCAATCCATTTTAAAGAGTCTATATCTGATATAGCTTCTTTATAGGTAAGTGGATCATCTCCATGATCTACTTCTTCATGAAGGAAATCATATCTCACTAGTTGGTGAGATACCCTGGTTGTTCTATGAGGAACAACTGTAGATGTTTCATCAATAGGTATAGGTTGACTAGATGGATCTATATCCATCTGATCTGTTTGTTGGTCAGAATTCTCCAACTCCAACTCTATTTGCCTTCCTTTACCTCCTTCTTGAGCAAACTGTTGTTCATGAAATGTGGCATCTTTACTTATCACAACATTTTGTGATATGGGCAAATAAAAATAATATCCAAAACTATCTTTTGGATATCCAACAAATTGACCCTTTTCTGATCTGGTTTCCAATTTATCAGTGTTCAGCTTTTTAATATAAGCTGGACAACCCCAAATCTTAACATGCTTAAGACTTGGTTTTCTTCCATGCCATATCTCATAAGGTGTGGAAGATACTGATTTTGTTGGAATCCTATTCAGAATATACAAAGCTGATTCTAATGCAAGTCCCCAAAAGGAGATTGGCATATTAGTATAGCTCATCATACTGTACCATATCCAACAGGATACGATTTCTCCTTTCAAATACACCATTCAGCTGTGGTGTTCCTAGAGGAGTCAGTTGGGAAACAATGCCATGCTCTCTTAAGTATTCATCAAATTCAGTAGTCAAGTATTCACCTCCACGATCTGATCGAAGAGCTTTACTACTTTTTCCTGTTTGATTTTCTACTTCAGATTTAAATTTTATGAACTTTTCAAAGGATTCATATTTGTATTTCATCAAATACAAATACCCAAACCTTGATTTATCATCAGTAAAGAAAATAAAATAATAAAAACCGCCTCTAGCCATTTCTTTAAATGGACCACATACATCACTATTTATTAGCCTCAAAATATTTTCAGCTCTTAGTCCTTGTCCAACAAAGGGTGATTTAGTCATTTTGCCCTGAAAGCGGGATTCACAAGTTGGAGTAGGTCCAAAACCCAATGAGGATAAAATCCTCATTTTTCCCAGCTTTGCAATCCTGTCTTCTGCAACATAGCCTAACCTTAGGTGTCAAATATATTTTGAACTTGAGTTGATTTTCATCATGGCATTGCATTCTTTTAAATTGCTTGCATTAGATTTGTATTTAACATTATTATCTAGATAATAAAGTCCATCATACATATAACCCGAACCAACATATTTATTTTCAAAATAAATATTGTAAACATCATTTATGAACTGAAATTCATAACCATCTCTAGTCAAACTAGATATAGAAATGATGTTCTTAAAAGGTATCAAGTATATGCAAAACCTTGTTTAAATACAAAACATGTCTATACATGTATAAAAATTTAGATCCTATGGCTAAAGCTTCAACAGTTAAGCTTTTGCCAATCCGGAGTCTAATATCTCGTTAGTGCAAGCTTCTATTATTGGCTATACTCTAGGCAGTTCCTATTTCTGTGCCCATCATTATGGCAGTGGAAACACTTTCCTTTTGTCTTTGTCAGCTTTGGTCTTCCCTATCTGTTTAGCTTATCTTCTTGGAAGGATTAGGAATCTGAGGTTTCTTTTTCTTATTTCCATTCTTCTTGTTGGACTTTCCAGCAGAAGAAGATGCAATCAAAGCTACCTCTTTTCCTTTATTGGCAGCATATTCTTTTGGGCAATAACCAACATGTTGAGTAAACCAGCTAAGGTGCATTTCTGCTTAGTCATATAGAAATTTGTCACAAAATTCCCAAATGACTCAGGAAGGGACTGAAGGATCAAATCCGTCTACAGTTGGAAATCCATGTTAAAGTCAAGATGTTCCAGGTGCTCAATCAACCGAATCATCTTGTGGGCATGATCTCCAACATTCTGTCCCTCAGACATCCTCATGTGGAATAGCTGTCTAGATATCTCATACCTAGCATTCCTACTGTGCTCACCATACAACTCTTGTAGGTGAAGAAGGATCTCACTCGCACTCTGCGTGTTCTCATGTTGCTTCTGTAAATCATTTCTCATGGAAGCTAGCATGTAACACTTAGCTCTCATATCATGCTCCTTCCACTTGTCCAAAGTTTCATGTTCCTCTGGAGCGGCCTCTGGAGGTAAGGGACCAGGAACATTTGAGTCTAGAACATATCTTATATGTTCAAGGTTCAAGAGAAGTTTCAAATTTCTTAGCCAATCAGTCATATTAGGTCCTGTCAACCTATTGCGATCAAGTATGCTTGCAAGGATATTGGATGGTGGTGGTTGTTCTGTGCTCATTATTATCAGAAAATTAACTGCAGAAAATAATCAGATTAATTAGTAAATGTATCATGTAATTAACCAAAATGATTATGGTCTTTTAATCAAATTGGTCCTCCCACTAACTTAGCGAATCCTACACTTTCAAAATAGAAAACGGAAATCCTAGTTGGATGGATTTCTAGTGGGTGATTGAATTCTTATAATTCTATTGATCATCCTCAGGTACATCCATTATTGGAATTACAATAAACCATAAGTAAGCAACTCATTGCCCATCACATCTCATGTGAGGTTCAATCCTTTACCTGGCCCCTAATGCTCAAAATCTCAGATACATCTATTATTGACTTATCTTGCATTAGTTAAGTTGATCCCATTGAGCCAATAATTATGCAAATAATTTTAATGTCCTCAGGTACATCCAATATTGGCCACCAAACCATTTACATATTTACAACATATCATACTTAACAATTATTCTTAAGAAAATCTCTTAAATTAATTGCATCTTATGCAAGTATTTAAAATTTCTTAAAATAATTACCTCAATGGAGGGCCCATGTTATAATTACTTTAATTATAGCATTTTCAACTTAATCATTTGTTTAGAAGATTTTATGGTCATCCTAATTACTATTAAGGTCTCACTTTGCATATTATCCATTTAGCATGCATATATCATATAGTTGCATACATTCTCATACATCTCATACATTCATGGATAAACAGTAAATATGGTATGATCATGTACTTTCTAAGGGATTCAATTCTGAGCCACCAAGAATTGAATCAGGGCATTCCTAGGTGCATTTCATTCATTTATATTACAAGAGTTACTGAAGGAGTAAATAATCAACACTTGATATTGAATTCCCCCCACTGGTCCCACCAATGCTCTTGACCTCCTTGATCTTCTTGCAATCCAATATTACATAGTAATCCTTGGCATACTAAGGCGAATTTACAAGAACTAAATAAATGAAATTACAACCCAAAAATTATTACAACCTTAATAATATATGCCCAAAATAAATTAAAATAAATTAATTTAAATTACAACCCAAAGAAACATAAAAGAAATAAATCCAATCACATTGGTCTTTTATAATCCATAATCATCCATCATGCATATCACTATTTAACAATTAAATAAAACATACATACTTAAATTAAATTGAATATCTCATATTCAACTTAAAAATCCAGATTTGAATATGATTCAAACAAATTTAAAAATTCAGATTTGAATCTCATTCAAACAAATTTAAAAATTCAGATTTGAATCACATTCAAACAACTTTTAAAAAATCAAATTTGAATCATATTCAAACAACTTTAAAAAATTCATATTTGAATCACATTCAAACAACTTTTAAAATTTAGATTTGAATCACATTCAAATAACTTTAAAAATTCATATTTGAATCATATTCAAACAACTTTAAAAAATTCAGATTTGAATCACATTCAAACAACTTTAAAAATTCAGATTTGAATCACATTCAAACAATTTTTAAAATTCAGATATGAATCACAATTTAATTATGTGATTAAAATAACTAATTAAACATTTTAATTAGTCATAGGATGAACCTTAGAACATGTAACAATTGCAGATTCCAAGGCCAAACCTTGCGCACCACTTTGGAGACCATTGATGCACACCATTGATGGTGTTCATCACCCAAGCCGCCACCTTTCTTGCAACCAGCAATGGATCTATCATCTCATGATCAAACCACATAGTTAAATCATATAATCAAGAATCTAAATGGCAAATAAAGTGGCTCTGATACCAATTGAAGGAGTGGAAGCATGAAAAACACAAGTTTATATCATTGAATTCAAAAATTTTCACCTAGGGTCACATACATCATGCAAGATTCATTTTTATATATTTGATTTCAATGATAAACAACATATTAAAACTCTTTTAATATGTCTTTGGATCTGTATTTGTCATTTAAGATTTTAGAATTAATCAGATTAATTTTAGAATCGTAGATTAGATCAAGAACAAGTGCACTAACCTCTTGATGCACTGCAGTGTGTTTGACACCTTTGGGATGCGTCTTTAGGACACCAGATGTTGTTCCTCTAGCTTGTCCACACCAAGATCACCTATGGCAGCCCTTGAACAGCTTCTGAAGCTTTTTCTATGAATTAGAAAATCAAGTTTTTCCTTTTGAGAGATTAGAGATGTAAACAAAACACTAGAAACGATTTCTAGCAATTTTAATTCGAGAGAATGTTGGTCAAACTTTTTGAATTGATGAGATATGAAAAAGAAGAGAGAATGGGAGCCTCAAGGGTGGTGGCACAAAGGGAGGCAGCAGCTTGTATTTTTGTTCTTTCATCCTTACACTTATATAGCTAGGTCATCACTTAAAACCCTTGCCACATGTCACCTTCTGATTGGCTCTAGGTTTAATTGACCTAATCACATTGTGCCAAGTGTCAAACCTATATTTAATCTTGACTTTTATCATCTTACATGATTAAAAGACATATGCAAGCTTATTTGTAGTACCATGTGTCACCATCTCATGGTGCCACGTGTCACCATCTGTGAAATGACCAAAATACTCCTGTGTCTTAATTTTGAGTTCTCAACCCAAAATAATTATTTCTCTTCTTCTAATCAATTTATATCAAATATAAATTAATTAATTAATCTCTATTAATTAATTTTTCATAATTAAATTCATATTTAAACACTTTAAATATAAATTTAACTTATATTATACATCCATTAACCTAGATTAGGTTTCAAGCCATGCTAGGGACTTTGCAATCTAATTACATACCAAACCTAATTAATTAATTAATTAAACTCTTTAGTTAATTAATTTAATCATATTTAATTTGGTGATTACTTGTGTATGTGTGTGACTTACTAGGCTCGTCACTAATTGGCAATGAGACATGATATCAACTTTTAATATCATCAGAACTCTTTCTTACCATAAATGATTTCTCTAAATCATTTTATGCAGCTCATAGACTATGGTTAACACCTAGCATAGCATGCCATAGCCACCCAATCAGTGATAAGGTTTACCTTAAATGAACCTATAATCATATATTACTATGTACTAGAATCTCTCTGTTACAAAATCTCAATCCGAGCTGGAATCATGGTTTATGTCAAACCCCATTTGCTATGAATATTATGTTCTCTTTTAATTTTAGTTCTTGATTAAAAAGATTTTCTCATCAGAAACTCTTTTCTGGTTAAATCTATTTGTCCTGGCCAGTAACTTGAAACATCAAGAACAATTAAATGAACATAGGATTTTATTCCTATTTACTTAGAGGAACAGATTCCATCTTGATCAAGGCCTACCTCCATATATAACTAGTAGGAGCCAACACATGCCCATATACCCATACACAGTACAAGTATGAAAGTAGTATCAAACTCAAACCACCTATATACAAGATAACTGTGCTATCTCAGGTCTAAAGATTATATGCACTGATATAATTTATGACAATGCATTGACAAGAGTAAACTCTATGTGCTTGTCATAAATGTTACTGGTTCGGCCTACTTATCATGTATAAGTGTCTATTATGTTTGTTATATGGCATAAGACTCACCATTCCATCTTATTTATATCTCATATAAATAACTTGGGAACAAACATGATTACAATCTTTCTGGATAAGTCATGTCCTTATTGTGAAGTATCCTCGATTGTGAACCTATTTATGATACTTTGTACTAGAAATACTGTCACTCATATTCTTAACAACTTAAGAATAGAATTTCTAACAAAATATCAATAGACCTTTTCTATTACACATAAATATATTATGTAAACGGAAAAGTGAAGATGTCTTTTATTAATAAAAGATATACAAGATACATACTAAATGATATGCTTTAGGGTATACTACTAACACAATAACCTTATGGCTCGATAATCAGGATAAAGCCTCCAACTTTATTTGAGATCTATTGTCTGCAATTTTAGAATCCCTTATCTCACTAGGTTCGAATTATTTGGAATCCCTAAGAATGTAGCTTAACCAATTTCAACGGTTCACCATTTCTTTATATATATTGGACTGTGGCACTAATATCAGATAAACTTACTCTGCTTTATGTGATACTAAAATCATTCTCTTTACAAGTTTTTAAAATATCATATTGACTTGGTGGTTATCATAAATTACCGACTTTTTTTATAAGTTTCGAGTATTCATTCCAAAGACCCACAGCAACATCACTAGACATTAAAGAAAAAAGAAGGAAATTTTCAAGAGTTGTTGGAAAGAAAAGTTGCTTCCTTGTTAAAGAAATTTTCTCATCCGCAAATGGTGCTTTGCTGATTTGTAATTTTATTGCCTTGAAGAGTTGCTTTGAATTTTGATTCTACAAATTGTTCATTCCTATGTATAATTATTAGGTCTTCCACTTGCACAAAATTCAATCGATTGCTCATGTGGATTTCAAGTTACTCTGCCATCAAAAAATTAAAGAAAAATCTTTAATTTGGACTTATGTCTTGATCCTGTTGGAATGTAATTATATTATTAGAAAATAATATTAGCTTTGATCATGTTCCAATTTTTCTTTATATATATATAACATAGTGGATATATATTATATAGGGTAAACTTTTTCATTTTATGCTAATTCTTCTATTTTTTGTTTTCAAGATAGCAAATTTCATTCATGTAATTGTAATAGAAGTGCAAATTGGGATAAAACCCATAAAATAAAGAACATCAACGTACTAATACATTTATACTAAAAAAAAATTAAAAAAAGAAAAAAGATATCCCTTGTAAAAAACTTACCTTTGCATATAAACATGTTGATGGTATCACAAAATATTACTGTGATCGTTATTTGAAAATTATCTTGCTCATTAGGTAAGTTAAGGCAAGGATCTTCAAAAAGATACGAAGATAACTCTTTTTTAAGTTTAGAAATCCCATCAAGAGAAAAGTAACAAAAGCTACAGAAGATCAACTTCACAAATGAAAGAGAAAATTAAGTAAATTCATTGATATAAAAGAATTATCTCTTTTAAGAAGGAAAATTGCTGAAAAAAAAATAAATATATAACTGCCGACCGATAAAAGACAGGCAGCGGCTCTTAGTCAAGTTATAAGTGAAGCAGACACTGGAGAGAAAAAGGCGTAAGAAGGACGCAGGGATTGGACAAGCCCAGCGATCTATTAATAGTATTATAGCTTAGGAAGGAGATAAAGGATTGTCTCATGAAATGGTTACAACAATATGGGGATGCATGATGCATGTTGGTGCTCCTTTGGATGATGCAGACCGGATAGCACAGAATTTGATAAAGAATTCCTACCCAAAAATTTAATTAATTGAAGCAAAGAATCCTTCTATATATGTTTGATGCACAACATCTCATCATTTGAAAATGATTTTTACTTTACTATTATTAAACCCTCTCAATCTCATCATCCATGCATGTAATCTTCTTGATGTAAGTTACCAACTCAAACATTCCTTTTTCTGTTGCAAGAGTTTGAGTGTTACATTGAATTATATATAAATTAGCGGAATACCCGTGCTATCCAAAGCAAGTGTATATGTATATATATATATAAATAAAGAGATAAAAGAATATTTATATAAATTTAATTAGGTTATTAAATTATGATTAATTAAAAAAATTATTCTTTAATTAAAAAATTTTAATATTTCTATTTAAAATATTAAAATTTTAAAAGTTAATAACACACTTTGGTTAAATAAATTGATAGTTGCTCTTAAATCAGTGACTTTAATGGTTATAATTTTTTTTAATGGCCATAAGTTATTATTTGTTTATAATAATAATAATAATAATAATAATAATAATAATAATAATAATAATAATAATAATAATAAATTATTATTATTATTAAATCATTTTAAAATAATAAAAATAACATAATATTAAAATAAATTAAAATTTATTAAATAAAGAAGCTTTCAAGTATTGCTTTTTCTTCAAAGTAAATATGGGCCTTAATTTTAGCACTATTAACCTTTTCAAATTAAAAATTATGAAACATAATAATATGTGATAATTATATTTAGTAATTATATATTACAGTTGTTTAGGAAATATAAAAAAATTTAATGTTGACTTTTAAAAAAAATTAAAAATTAATAGATAGGAATTACCTTTTATAATTAAACATGTTTGAAAGAAAATTCAATAATTAATTTTTCATAAAAATTTAAAAATTCTCTGATGCTTGGTTCTCATTTGAAACAAATATTTTAAAGAAAATTAACTTTTAATTGTGGTAATAATTGGAGGGTCATGATAATATTTGTTAAATTTTGAAATTAAACATATTGGGTCAATAAATTATCATTAATTAAATACTAAATTTAATTACAATAAATATTTTTAAAAATATTTCATAGTTTTGATTTTCTTTTAAAATAAATGTGAATCTTGATTTTGCTATCCCATTTTTAAATTAAGAAATTAAAAAAATCTCATTATGAATGACAATTATATTTAGTAATTAATATTTTTTAATTATTTAAATTTGAAAGATCAAATTAATTAAAATTATTTTTTAAAAAATTAAATTATATAATAATTGTATATTACAATTGTTTAAGAAATAAAGAAAAAATTGTTTCAATAAATTCCATTACACTGTGCCCCTTGGTATAAATATGATAGATATAAAATCCTATTTTCTTTTGAATTTGTTTTATAAAAATCTGCATCATATCTTCATCATGAAGCCAAAATAGAACATATATAAAATTAGCATATGTGTTTATTGAATATAATTAATAAATTAATCTAATTAACCCTTAATTTTTCCTATCTCTAATTAAATTGAGTTTTTTAGGTATTTATAATAATAATAATAATAATAATAATAATAGCTACTTATTATAATATTAAAGTATAATAATTAAATAATTTGTAACTCTTATATACATAATTAAAAAATTAATTACTTAATCATAATTAAAGAAATTATACAATTAATTAATAAAAAATAAAGAGAATTTAATAAAATTACTTTGTTTGTGTGTGTATATATATATAATTTAAAAACTTTTCTAAATAATAATAAAACAGTATAACATGATTTTATTAACCAAAGTAATAATATTAATTATTAATTAATTATACTATAAAAAATATAAAAAATAATCAAAATTAAATATTAATATAAATTTCTTATTTACTATAACTATGAAAGTAAAATTTTATTTTATTTTTTCATAATTCATTATATATATATATATATATATATATATATATATAATTCAATGTTTATATAATTAAAAATATATCTTTATTAAATGTGTATTAAAATAAGATAAATAAAAATAAAATAATATTAAAATAAATTAAAATTTATTAAATATATAAAAAAGAGAGAATAAAGTATTTAAATATATATTGTAAAATTAAGAGAAAATATATTTACACAGCAAACTCTTCTCTTAAAATTTCATGTGACAGCATTAAATAAAAATTTTTCTGCTTTATATATATATACTCCAAATTATATCATTAGGTTGACCTCATTTCCACCAAAATATATAACTTCTTATGCTTTAATTAGGAAGGAAATTATTAAGTTTTAATTAATGGAGTTTCTTTTAACAGTTAATTAACGGGGTTTGCTTGTGACTCTTAATAGAAATGGGATTCTTTTTTGGTCTTTTTTTCACTAATTTACACTTATAATAATTGAAACTTTAATTATCAAAGAAACGCAAGAGAACATTTTAGAGTTCAATTTAATTATTTTCTAATCTAAAATTATAAAATTAACACCACTTAACTAATAATTCTATTTAAATTTTCACATATAAATTGTATAAAATTTATTTTTTTAATATTTAAATTCAAAACTTGTTTAAATCGAAAATTATTATTATTATTATTATTTTGTGAATGTGATTGTCTTTCTTAAAGATTCATCATGAATAATAACCTTGTTGATTAATCAAGGTTAATTTACCTCTACTTTTTTTTTTTTCCCTATCACATCATTCTTGTTTCTTTTTCCTTTTCCTCTGTAGTTGCGCATGCTTTACCAGTAAATCTTTTTATTTGTTTTATTTTCTCAAGTGGAGGTATATATATATATATATCAATTTCAAAAATTACTTCAAAAATCAAAATGTAGCTTGAAAATTTTTGCTTGTTAATAAAGTATATGTATATAATTAATATTTACTCGTGGGAAAAACTAAGTGAGGCAAATCTTATTCTTAAAAAAAATAAATATTATTATCTTTTTCAGCAGAGAACAAACTGACGACAAAGACTATTAGAAGTAAAACACATATTATCTTTTTCTTGTTGAGAAGATGACTCAAGAAATTATCACTTAACAATAAATAAAACACTCCCAAATATTCCTCTCTTTCCACTAAAAATAATCTGTAACTAAGCTGTAGCAATTGGACCCAAATTGGCATTACTTTCCACAGCCTTCATTGCTTCAAATCTTGGCTCCTTGGGCTGGAATTTCAACCCAGCATACAGCTTCATGTAGTCTTCAAAAACAAATTTTGGGTAGACTTGCTTCTTCTCCTCTGCTTCTTTCTCCACCAAAGCTGGTGCTGGGTAGATTACTGCATCATTTCCAGGGTTATAAAATGAAGCTATGGACATCCTGGTGCCATCTGTTTGAGCCACAACTCTGTGCTCAACACTCTTGTACTTGCCGTTGGTAATTACCTCAAGCTGGTCTCCAAGGTTAATAACAATGGAGTGGCGCATAGGGGGCACATCAATCCACTGCCCATCTTTTAAGAGCTGAAGGCCACTGACCTTGTCATCCTGGAACAGCAGGATGATGCCACCAGCGTCTGTGTGGGCTCTGAGACCCTTGATCAGGTCTGGCTTGGGGCATGGTGGGTAGTTGCTAACCTTGGTGCCAAAGTTTGGACCCCTTGACCCATAAAAGGCCTTTTTCAGGTACCCTTTCTCAAGTCCAAGATTCTCACACAACAGGTCTAAGAGCTCCTCGGCCAGTTTCTCCAACTTTGCTGCAAATTCCTTCATCACCTTTCTGCATCATTTAAAAAAAAAAAAAAAAAATTGGGTAACTAATTAATATTATAAATTTTTCAGAACTCTATTTTTAAAAAAACAGTGAAAACGATGATGACCCATTTCTTAAGCAAAAATGATGGTCCCAAAATGCTTAATTTTTACCTGTATTCATCATCGAGATCAGGAACTTGAGCAATGTTTGACTCAGGGAGGTGGCGGAGGAATAAGGTGCTTTCCCAATCCATATCTTTGATCTCAGTTTGGACACCCTCAAGGCCTTTGCTGGCTACCATTTCTTTAAATCTCTGCTCCATGCATTTCCTGTAGTGACCCTTTGTCATCCTCTCAACTGTGTCCATGAACTCTGGCTCTATTCCATGGTTCAGCAACTAAAACAAAGAAAAAGAAACCCAGAAATGTTAGTTCAGTGATAAAGAAACCCAGAAATGAGAATATGAAATGTTTAAAGACTTGTGTATACCTCAAAGAAGCCCCAATTTTCACAGGCATCTTTGATCTTAGCCATGGTGGCAGCTCTTTCCTCACCATTAAGCTTCCCAAGGTTAATGACTGGGAATTCCATCTTCTCTCTCTCTCTCTCTAAAACTAAAAGCTTTGATTGTGGCGTAATTAATCTCTCTCTCTCTCTGGAAGGGAATTTGCCTTGTGCTTGTTGAGACAAAGATTAAGCTTGGGAATGGTACGTATTTATAGAAGTTGTCCGAATAATGAGGACAAATGGGTATGTGGGTCCAATAACATTTTAAAAAGTAAAAATCATTTGGCCAAAACAAAATGCAACTCAAATTTCTACGGCTAAATCTACGTTGGTCGGTTGTCTACCGCTTGCCTTTCCAACCTATTCTAGGTCCGCCGCCGGTGCTTTTCAGGTGATTAATTTTACCTCGTATTTTTTTAAGTTATATTTTCTATTTTCAATTGCAGTTTAAAGTATTTTGCAAAATTTTCTCCCTAAAGTGCCTTTTAAGTTCCATATTTTATGCAAAAAATATTATTTAATAGCTTTTAATTAGGACTCAAATAGTACCCTTTACTTTAATAAATAAATGAATCTTTAATTCTTATATTTGATTTATTATAAATTTAAAATATATTATATATGTTAAAATTTATATAGTAAATAAATAAAATATATATTAATACTTAAAAATATATCACTTATTTAGGAGGCTTAAGTTTGAATCTCATTTTTTAATCTCTTTGTAAAAAAAAAAGACATATATATTTATATATTATATAGATAACATTTTTCACTCAATAATGGATAGAATCTCTTTATTTATAAAATATAAATAAAAGATGATAATTTATAAATTAATTTAATAAAATAAAAAAAGTAATTAAAATGTAAAAAATTTGGGTTAGATTAGATTGTTTTCTTTTAAAAGTGTTTTCTTGCCTAATTTCCTAAATATTTCATTTTTATAAGTGTTTTCTTGCCTAATTTCCTGAATATTTCATTTTTACAAGTTATTTCCTTTTATCTGTTCGTCATTAGATGATGTCAATAACAATTAATATTTCCAGAAAATAAATAATTAATTTAATTTAATAATATTAAAGTCAAGAAATTTAAAAATTAAAACATATTAAATAAATTAATAACTATTTGATTTGAGTGGACCCATTAACGTTAAGCTCGGCCAAATCAATTGCTAAGTTGGCTTTGCCTTGTTGAGCAGCTTTCGCTCCACTTGTAGCCAACTTGGACCCAGTTTGGTGTCTCATTCTTTTCTGCTCAATTTTCACTTCCCTTTCTTTCTTTTTTAAAAAAATTAAAAAAAATAAATAAATATCCACCATTCTTTTTTCATTGGACGTTTCTAGACTTTTTTTTTCTTAAAAAAAAAAAAAGGAAAATAATGAGAAAGTATTCAAAACGTAAAAGCGATATCTAGGAAGCTGCCTAGCTGACTAGCTCCTTGCAATTCCTTAATTGACCCATTGACGTAATATAAACAGGTCACGCGATTGTTGGATTCGTGAATCGAATTAAAATCGGCTCGGATTCTATTTGAAATCGATTTGAGTTAAATTTAAAATTGATTCGGATTAAATTTAGAATTAATTTGGTTCAATATTTTTAGTTCATCAATTGGGTAGAAATCGGGAGACCTGTTACGATGCCCCTTCCATAAACTTGAACTAGAATCAGCTTGAAATCAGTGATCAAACCTTATGATTTTGAACTAAAATTGATTCAATTCAAAAAATTATTTTTTTTCCTATTTTTGAATTTATATTTAGATTTTTTTAATTATTTTACATTAAAAATTAAATAAATAATATCTAAAATTTTATTAAAATTTGATAATGTTATTAGTCAAATTGAAATCAAATCTAAATTATATCAAATTAAAACTATTACGAACTAAAATCATTTCGAGTTGAAATCAATTTAAATTATGAAACTAATTAAAATAATGATTTCAACTCAAAACCGAACTGAAATCGGCTGTTCTGGTGTAATGAACCTAATGAAAAATTGAGCATTGGTGTCCAATTCCAATCCTTAGGTTACCGCATCACCATATGCAATTATAACCTCTTTAATTGGAAGACGCTACACTTATCGCATTCTCATTGGACCTTCTGTGTCATCAGAAACTATTACTACACGTCAGAATTATGATTTTCCCCCGACCAAGATATAATTTTCTACCTTTTGGCTTTTGGATAAAATTAGAATATTCTTGAAGTAACTTATACTTTTACTCAAAATTAATAATGTGAAAAATAATATCAATAATTTTTAATTTAATAATATTAAAATAATTTTTAAAATTGAGAGATCTTATGTTTGTATTTCAATTGAATTCAATTAATGTGGTAAATAATACTATATTTAAATTTTGTATAAAAAAATAAAGAAGTGTTTGATTTACCGTGTAATTAATAACATATAGAAATATAAATAGATAAATTAAAGTATTTCATAGTTTAAAAAAAAATAAAATTAATAACCGATGAGTAACTGTTGTGATACTCATGAGTTGTAATTTGTATTCACTCTATTTTTAGAACTATTTCTCATCAGCTGATTTGATTTTATATTTTTTTAGATCATATTATCCTTTTATATGTATCCCAATAATATTATTTGCTTTTATTTTTTTCATTTACAATCTTAATTCCTTTTATTAATATATTAATTCATTTTATTAATATATTGCAAATTGTTAAAATATTTGGTAGTAATAACATACAAAATAAAATATTTATTTATTATGAAAAATATTTTTTTATCTAAAAACTCCAAATTATAAGATTTTTTCTTTATTAACAATAATAACTATTTTATTATTTTATAACTATATTTTTAAAATTATTTAATTATTTTTTAAAAAATTTAATTACTTTCTTATTTCAATAGTAAAATAAATAATATGATATAATAAATTAATAATTATATTTTTATTTTAATAATATAATAAATAATATAATATATTAAATTAATAACTAATTTTATTGTAATAACAAAATACATAATAAATTTATAATTTTATATTCATTTTAATAATAAAATAAATTATATGATATATAATTTTATTAGTCATGTTACATGTCAACGGTAACAATTAAATATAACTTTACCAAATTCGTAACATAAATCAGCTAACAGCTATCATCAATTACAAGCTATCAGCTAACGGTAACAGTTATCAACTATATTCAATAGCAAAACTAAGTAGGACTTAAATGCAAAAAAGCCAAACAAAAGTTTGGATCTCTATAAAACAATAAAATTATACACAATATAAATTAGTTATTAGTAACGACTATTAGTTAATAACTATTAATTTTATTTAATAACTAAACTAAACAGATACTAAACGAAGAAAGCTAATGAAAAGTGTGGATATCTATAAAGCACTAAAATTATGCATATATAATGTGAATTTATGTCATCATGACTACAAAATCCAATTGATTTCTATATTATATATGAATCACTTTTATGTCATCATGACTCCAAAATCCAACTTGATTTCTATATTATATATGCATTTAGGATTTTCTTACTAATTCATTATTACTTCAATTAATAAATATTACTTGAATTTGTTTGGCAATATTAATTCTTTTAATAATTATTAGTTGTTTTAATAGTCATAAATTATTTTATTAATTTTTAAATGTTAAATATTAATTTTAGTAATTAATTATTTATATATTAATTTAAAATAAAAATATATAATAAAAATAATTATTAGATTAATTATTAAATATAAAAATAATAATATTTTATTAACTCCGATCAAAATATTCCTTCAATCTCTAAAAATTAGAAAGATAATTTTTTATGAACTACTACTTCAATTTTAAAATATTAATATAAATACTGTATTATCAAACAACATAAATAAGAAAAGTACTGTTTTCACTGAAGTTAAAATATCAAATGTTATCTTAAAAGTTATTAACGAACAGAGCTTATTTTGATTATTTATTTATTCTACTAATTATCTATTAATTAACATTTAATAATTATCAATTGTCCCCTAGTATCTTGCATTTAAACTATCCATAAAATCTTGTTTAATGTAATAGGAAATTTTTATATTTACTTTACGAACACATAATTAATTTTTATTCATTTGGATGCATTTGGTCATTGAATCATGAATTCTCAATTTGAATAAATTTTCAGAAAAATTGCAAAAACAGTTTTAAAAATAAAGAAAGATTACAATTAATAAATAAAATTAAGTGAATAAATAATTAAATGAGAAAGTAAAAGTAAGAAAAGAAGAATTCATCAATTGAAGAAATTAAAAGAAAAGAAAAGACAAGAGACAAAAGAAGAGTGCACTTACGTATTTGGGTAGAAAACCAAGAAAGACCAGATAACTTTGGTCGACATAGTGGGGGACTCCAAAAGAACAATGAGGTGTGAATGCCATTATTATTATTATTATTATTATTATTATTATTATTATTATTATTATTATTATTATTATTTATTTATTTTAATATATACTCTTTTTATTTTATTTTATTTTTTTGTCTTAATTACAAGACAAAAGGAAAAAAAAAATTAAAGAAATGTAAGAAAGGCATCAGGGTGACTCAGTTCTAGGATTCATGGTAGGTGCTTTTCCGTTAAAAATAAAATCGTTGAAGGTATGGATATTGTATAAGTAAGAGAACTTTTTCTCTTTGTAATGCAGCTAATTTACTTTTTTTTTTTTTTTTTGAGAAAATTTTTTGAGTAAAATTCAAAATGGATTAAGTGAATTTTTTTAACAAAAAAATTGAAGATATAAAGATTTAAATTTGACTATATCAGATGAATAATACATATGCAATTACTAGACTAAGTAAGACTACCGAGGCAAATGGAGTTTAGTGGAGCTACATGAGCAAATTCACTTTTCAAAAGTAATGCACATGACTTGCATTTGATTAGCTTTATGCTTACCTCTTCTTTATTAACTGCACTTAAAGAGATTTTGCTTTCTTATTACCTTCACTACTGCTGCACTCAATCTAAGCACTAGCCCTCATCACAATTTTTTATTTCCTTTTATTATTATTATTTGTTGGAATCCTACTAGATTATAAATCCCTAAATTAAAGAGATTATATTGTATTGTATTTGTTCTTTCTTTCTTATAGTTATCTTCCTCTTTTATTAGTTTCCTAGAATATCTAGACTTTTTTTGTATTCAGGATTGTTGTATATAAATAGGAAGAGTGTACAAGGCAAATATATACTAAAAAAAAAAAAAACTCTTTTCTCTAAGAATCCTTCTCAACATGGTATCAGAGCACAGCCCCTTTAGTGGTGTAATTTGCTTTTGAAAGGAACTAGGGTTTCTAAGTGAGTAAGCTTCTAAGCAACCTATAGAAGGAGATTGAGCTGTCATCGCCTACCTTAGGAGGAAGCCTACCCTTTGATCGGTTTGTCATGAAAGACTCGTCGCCATCCGGTGAAGCACGTGGCCTCACGCGCTGACACAAGATCTCAACAGTCCTCCACGTGCCAGCACGTGAGCCCTCTTCCAATGACTTTTTTTGATCAAATCTTCTTCTGGTGTTCTCCCCTGACCATCGCGCCTCTGCCCAACCTGTTCCTCTCGCTTGGTTTGCACCTTGATACCTGGACCTATTTGTTTTTGAGCTTATACAACTACATCTTTTTTTTTTTTTTTAGTATTGTTATCCTACTATTCCTTTTTTTAATGGCTGAGGGAAAAAGGAAATTTCAAAAACCAAGATGAGTACTATGACTGACAATCCATCTTTACAAATCAGTCCTATAAAGCTTGACAGTACTAACTATCTTGCATGGTCAAGAACTTATTTGTTGTTCATTTAAGCTAGAGGATTGCAAGGATATGTCATCAAGGATAAAACAAAACAGGAAGCTGAGAGTATCACTTATAGTCAATGGAAATCAGAGAATTCTCTTATGATGTATTGGCTTATAAATTCGATGCAACCTCAAATAGCCCATGGATATTTGTTGTTGAATAGTTCAGCAACTATTTGGAATGTAGTCTCCCAAATTTATTCTCAAATGGGCAATGATGTACAGATCTATGAGCTTCGAAATAAAGTTCATAGTACGAAACGAGAAGAGATGACCATTGCTCAGCACTTTACTAAACTGAGTGGTTTGCAGTATGAACTAGACTATTACCAAGACTTTCAAGCCATCTGTACTGCTGATACTATTAAATTCCAAAAATTAATTGAGAAAGAACAGATCTATGACTTCCTTACTAGGTTAAACATAGAGTATGATTAGATTCGGATCCAAGTGCTTAGTAAGGATACCATACCTTCCCTAAGGCAAACTTATTCATATGTACAGTAGGAGGAAAGCAGGAGAAGTGTCATGATCCACTCTTTACTTATTGATAAGACAGGGTCAAAAACTACTTCTTCCCGAGAATAGTCACATGTCCCTCTTAATGGTCCATCAGATAAGGATCATTTACATTTTGATTACTGTAGAAAATCAAGGCATACAAAGAAACATTGCTGGAAGCTACATGGTCACCCATCCAAAAGGCATGGAGGTAAATGGATAAGCTCAGTAAGACCACACACAAATGTTTCTAAGATAGTGGATTTTTCTAAAAACAATGCTCCTATTGCTACCACTGGAATCCTCTCTAATGAATAAGTATAGTCCTTGAGGCATTTGTTATCGCAGCTAGAATCTCAAACTGCCACAATTGCCTTTTCTAATTTTGTTAAATCAAGTAATGTTTTTCTTGCTAATCTTAAAAATTCTCTTTGGGTTATAAATTTTGGAGCAAACAAGCATATGACAGGCTCTTCAAATAAATATACAACCTATTCCCCATGTTCAGGAATAGAAAAAGTCCACATAGCGGATGAATCCTTGGCCAATATCTCTGGAATAGTTTCTATTGAATGCACTCCTCCTATAAATCTTGCTTCAATTTTGCATGTGCCCAGTTTTCCATTAGCCTCTTATCTATTAGCTCCATTACTAAAGCCCTTAATTGCAAAATTGAATTTTTTTTTCCTACCTATTATGTGTTTAAGGGACTAAAAACAGGGAGAATGATCAGTAGTGGTAGATTGCAAAATGGTTTGTGTTTGCTAGATGATAATAATGGTTTTTCAAACCCCAAAGCTTTAGTAGGAAATTCAATAAGAGCTGTGTCATGACCCAAGGATGTTGTTGGGACGTGCTCGTTCAACCAACTATGCACTGGAGTGAACTTCGTGTCCCACATTGAAAACAGGAAGGAAAGATTTGGGCCATATATGTGGGAGCTTTCCTCACTTGGTTAGTGCACTTTTGGGAATAAAACCTCCCAAGGCACAAATCCGTGAGGTTCACTAGCCAAACAGACAATATTGACTGGAGAAGGAAAGGGCTGTTACAATTTGGTACCAGAGCTGAACTCCTTCTAGTACGGTGTGTGATGCGAGGACGCACTAGGCAGAAGCTGGTGGGCTTGTCAGGACCCAGGGATGGGGTTGGGACATGCTCGTTCAACCAGCTACTCACTGGAGTGGACTTTGTGTCCCACATCGAAAACAGGAAGGAAAGATTTAGGCCATATATATGGGAGCCTTCCTCATCTGGTTAGCACGCTTTTAGGAATGAAACCTCTCAAGGGACAAATCCGTTAAACCCACGGGCCAAAGCGGACAATACTGACTAGAAAAGGATTGGGCTGTTATAAGCTGATCAGGAGATCATTCAATGGCATAGGAGATTAAGACATCCTTCTTTTCCAACCTTAAAAAGGTTGCATCCCATTTTGTTTAAACAATGCAAATCAGTGTTAGTTTGTGATGCTTGTGAACTTGCCAAATACACAAGAAATTCTTATCCTTCAATAAATAATGAAGCTATGGTTCCTTTTATGACTATCCATTCTGATGTATGGGGTCTTGCTCAAACAACCTCTTTATCTGGTTATCGATGGTTTGTCACTTTTATTGACTGTTGCACTAAGTTGACTTGGGTTTATTTGATGAGAGCTAAATATGAAGTTTTTTCTTGTTGTCAACAATTTCCTTAAATGATTTACACCCAGTTTAATGCACAAGTCAAAATTCTAAGAACTGACAATGGGACAAAGTATATTAATTTTATTCTTATGTAAAGTCTCATGGAATCCTACATCAAACTAGTTGCGTGAATATAAGTGCACAAAATGGAGTATCTAAAAGGAAAAATGGGCATTTATTTGAACTGGTTCGATCACTCATGTTTACAATGAACCTTCCCACATCATATTAGGGGGATGCTATTCTTTTGGCAACATATCTTATTAATAGAATGCCCCTCCACACACTAAACTTTAAGAGTCCTTTGGAAGTTCTTAAGGGTAAGAATTCATATACTATTCCTTTAAAGGTTTTTGGGTGTGTTTGCTTTGTTCATAGGTCAAATATTGAGAAACTAGAACTTGGGGCCCAAAAATATGTGTTTGTGGTTCATTCTAGCACTCAAAAGTGTAACAAGTGTTAGCATCCACCCTCTAAGAAATATTTTGTAAGTATGGATGTTACCTTTAGGAAATATGAACCTTATTTTCAACCACCTCTTCAAGGGGAGCATAATAAGAAAGAGGTGTCTTTTTTACCTTTCTAGGGGGAGATGTTTTTTGAACACACTCATAGCATTAAGGATAAGGACACTGAGGATAAGGACTAACCATCACCATCAGTTCCTTAACCCCAACCTCAAACCACAGGGAGATTTAATAGATTGGATTTAACAACCTACACTCGTTGGAATAAGACAGATATAGCCATTGAGCATAATATGATTGATCAATCAAAACCTCTGGATTTAGCTCTTGAACATTCTAAGCGTGAAGAATAATGTGGTGAGTCTCCTTCTTCTGATACTCCTTTTTCTACTTCTGTTGATCTTGATATACCCATTGCTCTCAGAAAAGGAGTTAAGACTTACACTAAACATCCTACATCCAAGTTTATTTCCTATGATTCTTTGTATCCTTCCTATAGAGCTTTTGTATTATCTGTTTCTTCTGTTTTTATCCCATATGATTAGAAAGAAGCATACCTTGATCCAAATTGGAAGTAGCTATGATAGAAAAGATGAAAGCTTTGGCAAAAAAATGAGACATGGGATCTTATTACTCTTCCTTTATGAAAGTAACTAGTTGGATGCAAATTAGTGTTCACTGTAAAGTATAAAGCAGATGGTTCCATTGAAAGACATAAGGCCATGTTAGTGGCAAAAGAATTTACTCAGACATATGGGGTGGATTATCAAGAGACTTTTGCACTTATCGCTAAAATGAATACAATCAGGATCTTGTTGTCATGTGCTGTAAACCTTGAATCGGACTAAAAGCAGTTTGATGCGAAGAATGCTTTTCTACATGGAGATTTGGAAGAAAAAGATCCCTTCAGGATTTAAGGGTGAAAAGACCAAAGGAAAAGCCTGTAGATTGAAAAAGGCACTATATGGCTTGAAGTAGTCACCAAGAGCATGGTTTGATAGATTTAATAAGGCCATGATTTCCTTTGAGTTCTATCAAAGCAATGTCGATCATACACTATTCATGAAACACCGTAGAGGTAAGATCACACTGCTCATTGTTTATATTGATGATATAGTGGTGACAGGAGATGATAAAGAAGAGATTGCTCCTCTAAAGGAGCGATTGGCTTAAGAATTTGAGATTAAAGACTTAGGTAGATTAAGATACTTCCTTGGAATAAAAGTTGCCAAATCAGACAGAGAAGGATTTTTATTTCTCAAAGGAAGTACATAATAGACCTCTTGGATGGGACAAGCATGTTAGGCTATAAACCAACGAAATCTCCTATTGAAGCTAATAACAAGTTACAAGCTGGAATTAAGGAGGCAGTTGACATAGAAGATATCAGAGGTTAGTTTGGAGATTGATTTATCTCCTTCATACTAGATCAGACATAGCCTATGCTGTAAGTCTAGTGAGCCAGTATATGCATGGCTTTCGTATTTTGAGGTATCTACAATTTGCACCTGGAAAAAGACTTGGTTTTTCAAAGCATGGACATTTCCAGATAAAAGCCTTTACAGATGCAAATTGGGTTAGATCTCTTGATGATAGGAGATCGACATCACGTTATTGCACCTTTATTAGTAGCAATTTAGTCACTTGTAGAAGTAAGAAGCAAAATGTAATAGCAAGATCTAGTGCAAAGGCAGAATATAGAGCCATGGCACAGAGTATATGTGAGCTATTGTGGTTGTAAAAATTGATGGAGGAAGTAAAAATATTAGAAACAAACAATTTATCGTTATTTTGTGACAACAAAACTGCTATCGATATGGTTCATAACCTAGTTCAACATGATTGAACCAAATATATAGAGATTGATTGACACTTAATAAAGGATAAAATAGTTAATGGGTCTTTAAGTGTCTCTTATGTGACTTTCAAAGAACAAGTGGCCTATGTGTTTACTCAACGTTTAAACAACAAGATATTTCATGCTCTAGTTTGCAAGTTAAGCATGTGTAACATACATGAACCAACTTGAGAGGGAGTGTTAGAATTTTAATAGATTGTAAATGAAGGAGCGGAAGCATGAAAATTATTAGATTAGAACATTGAATTCAAAATTTTTCTTCTAGGGTCTCATGCATCATGCAAGATTCATTATTTACCTATTGATTTCAATGTTCAATTGCATATTAAAATTCTTTTAATATGTATTAGGATCTACATTTACCATTTAAGATTTTAGAATTAATAAATTAATTCATTAGAACCCTAGATTAATTCAAGAACATGTGCACTAGCCTTTTGATGCACTGTAGATGTGTTTGATACCTTTATGAAGCACCTAGGACCTCAGATGTTGTCCCTCTAGCTTGTCCACACCAAGATTACCAATGGAAGCCCCTTGAACAGCTTCTAAAGTCTTACCAACCAATTAGAAATTAGGGATTTGCCTTTAGAGAGGTTGTAGATGTATATAGGACACTAAAAAAATTTCTAGCAATTTTAATTTAAAAGAATATGGGCAATTCTCTTTGAATTGATGAGAGATGAAGAAGAAGAAGAGAGGATGAAAGCTTTAAGGGTGGCAGCACCTCTTTGATAAAAATCAGAATGTGTTTTATTCTTTCATCCTTTCTCTTTTATAATTAGGTCACCACTTAAAACCCTTGCCACATGTCATCTCTGATTGCATCTTAGTTTAATTGAAACAATCACATTATGCCAAGTGTTAAAGCTAGATTTAATCTTGACTTTGATCATCTTACATAATTGGAAGACAAATGGCAAGCTTATATGGTGCCATGTGTCACCATCTCATGGTGCCACATGTCACCCTATGAAATGACCAAATTACCCTTGTATTGTAATTTTGAGTTCTCAACCCAAAATAATTATTTCTCCTCTTCTAATCAATTTATATCAAATATAAATTAATTAATTAATCTCTATTAATTAATTTCTTATAATTAAATTCATATTTAAACACTTTAAATATAAATTTAACTTATACTATATATCAAATAACCTAGATTTGGTTTCAAGCCATGCAAGAGACTTTGCAATCTAATTGCAAATCAAACCTATTTAATTAATCAATTAAACTCTTTAACTAATTAATTAAATTACATTTAACTTGGTGATTACTCGTATATGTGTGTGACTCACTAGACTCATCACTAATAGGCAATGAGATATGATATTAACTCTTAATATCATCAGAACTCTTTCTTACCATAAATGATTTCTCTAAATCATTTTATGCACCTCATAGACCATGGTTAACACCTAGCATAGCATGCCATGGCCACCCAATTAGTAATAAGGAATACCTTAAATGAACCTTTAATCATATGTTACCATGCACTAGGATCTCCTTGTTACAAAATCCCAATTCGAGTTAGAGTCATAATTTATGTCAAACTCCATTTGCTATGAATATTATGTTCTCTTTTAATTCCAATTCCTGATTAAAAAGATTTTCTCATCAGAAACTCTTTTCTGATTAAATCTGTCTATCCTGACCAGGAACTTGAAACATCAAGAATAATTAAATGAATATAGGATTTTATCCCTATTTACTTAGGGCAACAGATTCTATCTTGATCAACATCTACCTCCATATATAACTAGTAGGAGCTAACATATGCTCATATACCCATACACAGTACAAGTATGAAAGCAGTATCAAACTCAAACCACCTATATACAAGATAACTGTGCTATCTAAGGTCTAAAATTATATGCACTAATATGAATTATGATAATGCATTGACAAGAGTAAACTCCATGTACTTGTTATAAATGTCACTGGTTCGGCCTACTTATCATTTATAAGTGTCTATCATGTTTGTTATATGGCATGAGACTCACCATTCCATGTTATTTACATCTCATATAAATAATATGGGAACAAACATGATTATAATTTTTCTGAATAAGTTATGTCCTTATTGTGAAGTATCTTCGATTGTGAACTAATTTAAGATACTTTGTGCTAGAAATACTGTCATTCATATTCTTAACAACTTAAGAATAGAATTTCTTACAAAATATCAATGGACCTTTTCTATTACACATAAATATACTATGTAAACGGAAAAGTGAAAATGCCTTTTATTAATAAAACATGTACAAGATACATACTAAATGATATGTTCTAGGGCATACTACTAATAATCTTCCACTAGCACTAGAGCCATTCATTACAATATCTTAGACCCATCTTTTCAAGATGTCGGTCTAACTAAGCTTGTGACATAGGCTTAGTAAATGGATCAGCTGGATTTTCAGCTAATGCTATTTTCTGCATGGCTACATCGCCTCGCCCAACTATCTCTCTAATAATGTGGTAGTGCCTTTCTATGTATTTGGATTTCTGGTGAGACCGGGATTCCTTAGCCTGTATGACTGCTCCATTATTGTCATAGTGGAGTGGAACTGCTGACTCAACGGAAGAAACTGCTGCAAGTTCTGTCACGAACTTCTTTATCCAAATAGCTTCCTTTGTAGCATCTGATGCAGCAATATACTCTGCCTCTGTAGTGGAATCTGTAGTCGTACTCTGTTTGAAACTCTTCCAACTGACTGCACCTCCATTACAAATGAACACATACCCAGAGGTAAACTTTCTATTATCGATATCTGATTGGAAATCAGAATCAGTATAACCATCCAATTGCAAGTCACCACCTCTATATATCAAGAATAAATCCTTAGTTCTTCTCAACTACTTAAGGATATTCTTGACGGCTATCCAGTGTTCCAAACCTGGATTGGATTGATACCTGCTAGTCAAACTAATAGCATATGCTATATCCGACCTAGTACACAACATTGCATGCATCAAACTTCCAATAGCCGAAGCATATGAAATCCTGGCCATTTTATCTCTTTCTTCAGGTGTCTTTGGAGACATCTCTTTAGAAAGATGGATACCATGTCTCACTGGTAACAATCCTTTTTTGGAATCAAGCATATTAAACCTCTTTAACACCTTTTTCAAGTATAGACTTTGGGATAAATCAATTATTCTTTTTGCTCTATCTCTATAGATGTGAATCCCAAGAATATAGGTTGTCTCCCTTAAGTCTTTCATGGAGAATGTATTTGACAATCATACCTTTACAGTTGTCAACATGCCTGTGTCATTACCCATCAATAAAATTTCATCCACACATAAGACAAGGAAAGTGACAGTACTATCACTAACCTTCTTATATACACATGGCTCATCCTCATTTTTTATAAAACCAAATGACTTAATGGCTTCATCAAAACGGATGTTCCAACTCCTCGAAGCTTGTTTCAACCTATAAATGGATCGCTTTAGCTTGCATACTTTGGAACCATCTTGGGATTCAAAACCCCTAGGTTGTTCCATGAAAATGTTTTCTTCAATGTATCCATTGAGAAAAGCTATTTTGATATCCATCTGTCAAATCTCATAATCATAGTATACAGCTATTGTTCATAGAATCCTAATTGATTTAAGCATGGCAACAGATGAGAAAGTCTCCTCATAGTCGATTCCTTGCCTTTGGCGAAATCCTTTCACTACTAGCCTTGCTTTATAGGTCTCTACCTTCCATTAGAATCAATTTTCTTCTTGAAAACCCATTTATTCTCTATAGGTACAATACCTTTAGGTGAGTCAATAAGATACCAAACTTGATTCTTATACATGGAATCAATTTTGGATTTCATAGCATCAATCTATTTTGAAGAGTTTATATATGATATAGCTTCTTTATAGGTAAGTGAATCATCTCCATGATCTACTTCTTCATGAGTAGACAACTCTTGTTCTTCTTCATGAAGAAAACTATATCTCACTGGTGGGTGAGATATTCTGGTTAATCTGCGAGGAATAGCTGTAGCTGTTTCATCAATGGGTGTAGGTTGACTAGATGGATCCATATCCATCTAATCTGTTGGTTGGTCATAATTCTCAAATTCTAACTCTATTTGCCTTCCTTTGCCTCCTTCTTGAACAAACTGTTGTTCAAGAAATGTGGCATCTCTACTTACCATAACCTTTTGTGATGTAAGCAAATAAAAATAATATCCAAAACTCTCTTTTGGATATCCAACAAGTCGACCCTTTTCTGATCTAGTTTTCAATTTATCAGTGTTCAGCTTTTTGATATAAGCTGGACAACCCCAAATCTTAACATGTTTAAGACTTGGTTTTCTTCCATGCCATATCTCATAAGGTGTGGAAGGTACTAATTTTAATCGAATCCTATTCAGATTATGCAAAGCTGATTCTAATGCAAATCCCCAAAAGGAGATTGGCATATCAGTATAGCTCATCATACTATGTACCATATCCAATAGGGTACGATTTCTCCTTTCAGATACACCATTCAGCTGTGGTGTTCCAGGAGGAGTCAACTGGAAAACAATATCATAGTTTTTCAAGTATTCATCAAATTCAGTACTCAAGTATTCACCTCCACGATCTGATTGAAGAGCTTTAATACTTTTTCCTATTTGATTTTCTACTTCGGATTTAAATTCTATGAACTTTTCAAAGGATTCATGTTTGTATTCATCAAATACAAATACCCAAACCTTGATTTATCATTAGTAAATGTAATAAAATAATGAAAACCACCTCTAGCCATTTCTCTAAATGGGCCACATACATTACTATGTATTAGCTCCAAAATATTTTCAGCTCTTAGCTCTTGTCCAACAAAGGGTGATCTGATCATTTTGCCCTGAAGGCAGGATTCACAAGTTGGAGTAGGTTCAGAACCCAATGAGGATAGAATCTCCATTTTCTCCAGTTTTGCAATCCTATCTTCTACAATATGACCTAATCTTAAGTGTCAAATATATTTTGAACTTGAGTTGATTTTCACCATGGCATTGCATTCATTTAGATCACTTGCATTCAATTTGTGTTTGTTATTATTATCCAAATAATAAAGACTATCATGCATATAACCCAAGCCAACATATTTATTCCCAAAATAAATATTGCAAACATCATCTGTGAACTGAAATTCATAGCCATTTCTGGTCAAACTAGATATAGAAATGATGTTCTTAAAAGCATTAGGTACATATAAAATATTATTCAAACACAAAAAAATATATAGACATGTAAAAAGATTTAGATCCTATGGCTAAAGCTTCAACAGTTGAGCCATCACCAATCCAGAGTCTAACATCTCGAGAACGCAAGCTGCTACTGTTTGCTAGTTCCTGCATATCATAAGAAATGTGAGAACTAGCACCAGTATCTAAAACCCAAGCTGTAGATGAACTGTGAGCATCATCAACATCTAAATAACAAGATATAGACATACCTTCTGAAGGTGTATCCTTCTTGTCCTTCAGAGAAGCAAGATACTCTGGGCAATTCCTTTTCTAGTGCCCATCTTTCTGGCAGTGGAAACACTTTCCTTTGCCTCCATCAACTTTGGTCTTCCCTTTTTATTTAGCTATCTTCTTGGAAGGACCAGGAATTTGAGGTTTCTTTTTCTTATTGCCCTTCTTCTTGTTGGACTTTCCAGCAGAAGAAGATGCATATTACCCGGCATATTCTTTTGGGCAATAACCAGCATGTTAAGTAGACCAGCTAAGGTGTATTCCTGCTTAGTCATATGGAAATTTGTCACAAAATTCTCAAATGACTCAGGAAGGGACTGAAGGATCAAATCCGTTTGCAGTTGGAAATCCATGTTAAAGTCAAGATGTTCCAGCTGCTCAATAAGCCGAATCATCTTATGGACATGATCCCCAACATTTTGTCCCTCAGACGTCCTCATGCGAAATAGCTGCCTAGATATCTCATACCTGACATTCTTGTTATGTTCACCATACAACTCTTGTAGGTGAAAGAGGATCTCACTTGCATATTGCATGTTCTCATGTTACTTTTGTAACTCATTACTCATAGAAGCAAGCATGTAACACTTGGCTCTCATATTATGCTCCTTCCACTTGTCCAAAGTTTCATGTTTCTCTTGAGTGGCCTCTGGAGGTAAGGGACCAGGAACCTGTGATTCTAGAACATATCCTATATGTTCAAGGTTCAGGACAAGTTTCAAATTTCTTAGCCAATCAGAAAGATTAGGTTCTGTCAACCTATTGTGATCAAGTATGCTCGCAAGAATATTGGATGGTGGTGGTTGTGGCGTGCTCATTATTATCAGAAAATTAACTACAGAAAAAAAAGCAGATTAATTAGTAAATGTATCATGCATTTAACCAAAATGATTGTGGTCTTTTAATCAAATTGGTCCTCCCACTAACTTAGCGAATCCTACACTTCCAAAGTAGAAAACGGAAATCCTAGTTGGATAGATTTCTAGTGGGTGATTGAATTCTTATAGTCTTATTGATCATCCTCAGGCACATCCATTATTGGAATTACAATAAACTATAAGTGAGCAACTCCTTGCCCATCACATCTCATGTGAGGTTCAATCCTTTTACCTAGCCCCTAATGCTCAAAATCTCAGGCACATCCATTATTGACTTATCTTGCATTAGTTAAGTTGATCCCATTAAACTAGTAAACATGCAAATAATTTTAATGTCCTCAGGCACATCCATTATTGGCCACCAAACCATTTACATATTTACAACATCTCATGCTTAACAATTATTCTTAAGAAAATCTCTTAAATCAATTACATCATATGCAAGTATTTAAAATTTCTTAAAATAATTGCCTCAATGGAGGGCCCATGATATAATTACCTTTAATTATATCATTTCCAACTTAATCATTTGTTTGGAAGATTTTGTGGTCAGCCTATGGTCTCACTTTGCACATTATCTAATTAGCATGCATATATCATATACTTGCATACATTCCCATACATCTCATGCATTCATGGATAAACATATAAACGTGGTATGATCATGAACTTTCTAAGGGATTCAATTCTGAGCCACCAAAAATTGAATCAGGGCATTCCTAGGTGCATTTCATTCATTCATTTTACAATAGTTGCTGAAGGAGTACATAATCAACACTTGATCTTGAATTTCTCCCACTGGTCCCACCAATGCTCTTAACCTCCTTAATCTTCTTGCAATCTATTACATTGTAATCCTTGGCATATTAAGGCGAATTTACAAGAGCCAAATAAATGAAATTACAACCTAAAAGTATTACAATTTTTATAATACATGCCACTAAAATAAATTAATTAATTTATAACTCAAAGAAACATAAAAGAAATAAATCCAATCACATTAGTCTTTTATTGTCTATGATCATCCATCATGCATATCATTATTTAACAATTAAATAAAACATATATACTAAAATTAAATTGAATATCTCATATTCAACTTAAAAATTCAGATTTGAATCTCATTCAAATGAATTTAAAAATTCAGATTTAAATCACATTCAAACAAATTTAAAAATTCAGATTTGAATCACATTCAAACAAATTTAATTATGTGATTATAATTCTAATTAAACAATTTAATTAGACATAGACATAATTATGGGCGTCAAACATATAATAATTGCACAATTGAAGTCCATACCATGCGCACCATTGAGGTGCTCTTGAATTCGCCACCTATGGTGACTCCACCATGTGTGCCGCCACACATGGACATCCAACCAAAAATGATCAATCAATTTTTTGATCAAATCACACAATTAAATCAAATATTAAATAATCTAAATGGCAAATATAGTGGCTCTGATACCAATTGAAGGAGCAAAAGCATGAAAATTATTAGATTAGAATATTGAATTCAAAAATTTTTCTTCTGGGGTCTCATGTATCATGCAAGAGTCATTATTTACCTATTGATTTCAATGTTCAATTACATATTAAAACTCTTTTAATATGTATTAGGATCTATATTTGCCATTTAAGATTTTAGAATTAACAAATTAATTCATTAGAAACTTATATTAATTCAAGAACATATGCACTAACCTTTTGATGCACTGTAGATGTGTTTGGTACCTTTGTGAAGCACCTAGGACCCTAGATGTTGTCTCTCTAGCTTGTCCACACCAAGATCACCAATGGCAGCTCCTTGAACAGCTTCTAAAGCCTTGCCAACCAATTAGAAATTAAGGATTTGCCTTTAGAAAGGTTATAGATGTATATAGGACACTAGAAAAAATTTCTAGCAATTTTAATTTAAGAGAATATGGGCAATTCTCTTTGAATTGATGAGAGATGAAGAAGAAGAGGAGAGGATGAAGCTTCAAGGGTGGCGGCACCTCTTTGATAAAAATCAGAATGTGTTTTATTCTTTCATCCTTTCTCTTTTATAATTAGGTCGCCACTTAAAACCCTTGCCACATGTCATCTTCTGATTGCATCTTAGTTTAATTGACCCAATCACATTATGCCAAGTGTCAAAGTTAAATTTGATCTTGACTTTGATCATCTTACATGATTGAAAGATAAATAGCAAGCTTATATGGTTCCATGTGTCACCATTTCATGGTGCCACATGTCAACATTTCATGGTGCCTGTGAAATGACCCCTGTGAAATGACTAAATTACTCTTGTGTTGTAATTTTGAGTTCTCAACCCAAAATAATTATTTCTGATCTTCTAATCAATTTATATCAAATATAAATAAATTAATTAATCTCTATTAATTAATTTCTCATAATTAAATTCATATTTAAACACTTTAAATATAAATTTAACTTGTACTATACATCCTATAACCTGAATTTGGTTTCAAGCCATGCTAGGGGCTTTGCAATCTAATTGCAAACCAAACATATTTAATTAATCAATTAAACTCTTTAACTAATTAATTAAATCACATCTAATTTGGTGATTACTTGTGTATGTGTGACACTCACTAGACTCATCACTAATTGGCAATGAGATATGATATTAACTCTTAATATCATCAGAACTCTTTCTTACCATAAATGATTTCTCTAAATCATTTTATACACCTCATAGACCATGGTTAACATCTAGCATAGCATGCCATGACCACCCAATTAGTAATAAGAAATACCTTAAATGAACTTTTAATCATATGTTACCATGCACTAGAATCTCTCTATTATAAAATCCAAATTCGAGCTGGAGTCATGATTTATGTCAAACTCCATTTGCTATGAATATCATGTTCTCTTTTAATTTCAATTCTTGATTAAAAAGATTTTCTCATCAGAAACTCTTTTCTGATTAAATCTATCTGTCCTGGCCAGAAACTTGAAACATCAAGAATAATTAAATGAACATAGGATTTTATCCCTATTTACTTAGGGTAACAGATTTTATCTTAATCAACACCTACCTCCATATATAACTAGTAGGAGCCAACACATGCCCATATACCCATACATAGTACAAGTATAAAAGCAGTATCAAACTCAAATCATCTATATATAAGATAACTGTGTTATCTCAGGTCTAAAGATTATATACACTGATATGATTTATGACAATGCATTGATAAGAGTAAACTCCATGTGCTTGTCATAAATGTCACTGGTTCGGCCTACTTATCATGCATAAGTGTCTATCATGTTTGTTATATGGAATGAGACTCACCATTCCATCTTATTTACATCTCACATAAATAACTTGAAAACAAACATGATTACAATATTTCTGGATAAGTCATGTCCTTACTGTGAAATATCCTCGATTATGAACCAATTTATGATACTTTGTACTACAAATACTATCACTCATATTCTTAACAACTTAAGAATAGAATTCTTAACAAAATATCAATGGACCTTTTTCTATTACACATAAATATATTGTGTAAACGGAAAAGTGAATATGCTTTTTATTAATAAAATATGTACAAGATACATTCTAAATGATATATTATAGGGCATACTACTCATACTAAGTCCCTAAATTAGAGGGATTGTATTATATGTTACATTTTCTTTTCTTCTTGTAGTTATCTTCATCTTTTATTAGTTTTCTAGAATATCTAAACTTCTTTTATAATTAGGACTGTTGTATATAAATAGGAAGAGTGTGCAAAGCAAATATATAATGAAATAAAAAACTTTTTTCTCAAAGAATCCTTCTAAACGTTATTATTATTATTTAATTACTAAAATAAGAGATAAATAAATTATTCCACAGTCCTTGCAAAGAATATTTTGTCCATTGCTTTTACACGTCACCTATATTGAAATTAAAATTTTTAAGGAGTCTACTAATAATTAGTGGATTATATGACAAGAAACAGTTTATTATTTTATTTTATTTTATTTTAATTTATTTTTCTCTTAAATCCCAAAAGTAGGCTTGTTTGATGCATGTTAATCCTCATTTGGAATTTATGGTAATGTTAATACATCTCATAAAAGGAATTCCAATTCCAAAACGTGATTTCCAATTCAATATTATTCTTCAATATTTTTATGAGATTAAATTTCAATTCCGTGCTTCACTTACTACTTGGAAATTAAAATTCTCCATGTGTTAGGTGTTCAATTAAATTTAAATGTGTCTTTAATTTAGTGCTTATACACCAACTTTTAATATTTCAATTCTAGACCATTGATTTGATATGTTTGATAGACTTAATATTTTAAAGTAGTTTTGAAAAACTAGCTATTAATATTTTAATAATAAAATTTTTAACATTAGTTTGGTGGCATTTTGTCTAGTCAACAAATTATAATTTTCTACAAAATTAATCATAACAAATCTCCTATGAAGGTTTTTTTTTTCACTTGACATGCATTTTTTAAAAAATTAAAATGCCAAAAATTTATGTTTCATTTGTAAATATTTTAATAAAAACATTTTTTCTTCTTTGGTTACTATGTAAAATTAATAATATATATTTATATCATGCATGTATAAATATTTTCACATTTTAATATAATTATCAAAGTCTAAACAATAAAAATAACTTAATTTTTTTTATAAGAAAAATATTTTTTGTTGATTTTTTTTTTAATATCTTAAATATTAGAAAATATGAAAGGTATATTTTAGAAAATATTTTTTATGAAATAAATAAAGCATTATTCTTTGGAACACGTGTATTAGCATTTATCTATTAAAAAAAAAAACATTTTGGCTTGTTAAATGTGTGTAATAACACAAGTTTGTTCTTTTCTATTTGATTCTATTTTACGTGGTGATTTGGAATTTGCATATCTTGACTCAGCGTATCCTATAAGATATATGGAGCTCTTATTGCCTTAATCTCAATGATCACGTAATTCTTAGATAATTGCTTCTGTAATAGACAGTGATCATATATATTAATTTAATTTTCTTTCTATTTAATTATGTTTGGATTTGATATTTAACTGTAATTAGAATTTCTCCAGATATATATGAACGTGATGAAAACGTTTGGCATTGATAGGCAAATTAAAAGTGGACCGTTGAATACGATTACTCTGGTGTTTTTTTAAGTGGCTGCCAGTGATTACATAGTAGATGAGGGAGACTCTTCAATTCAGAAAAACCCGTCAACTTTCAAGACTGTAACGTCTCTTTTGGTTTAAAATGACTATTTTTTAAAGTCATTTATGACTTTTCAGAAAGTAATTTAATTAGATTGAAGTAATAGGATGTTTAATTTAATTTATAAAAATTAATTTATATGTAACTTAATGCTTATAAGTTAATTTAAGTTTACACTCATTTAAAATTTTAAGTAATTATTTATTTAATTAAAATATTTATAAATAATTAATGTATTTCATAAAAACAGCATATAAATATATTTATTTTTAAAATAATTAAAATGATATTAAACAAAATTTATGGTAAAATTTTAAAAGTTAAATGAGAATAATATAGTAAAATATTTAATCAAATCAATTTATAAGTACATAATTTATAAATATTAAAATGAAAAATTAGTCTCACTCTATTTATTTTTCTTAACTTATAAACTCAACTTATAAGTTTAAAAAAATTATAAATAAATAAATAAATTTATTTTTAAAATTTTAAAAATAATTTAATTAATTTATAAGTTAAGATGAATATTCTTTAAATAAGTTAAAAAATAAAAGAATTAAAAGCATTAAGAGCATAAAGTATCCAAAAAGTTAAGGATAACGACAATAAAACAAGCTAGATTTTAATATTTTTTCAAATTAAGTTATCCTCAATTAAATGAGAACCATATGTAAAATAAAATAAATATTTATACATGAAAGAGTTATACATATGTGGCTACAATTGGTTTGACCACTACAGAAAATCTAGGGGGTTCTTGCATAGAAACTTCCTGGGAAGTTGATGAACATAAAAAAATTGTGTTGCTCATTGGCTAGTCAATTTGTCAAATGTAATTTTACTTTTGACCATGACTTTAATGGGTTCCACAAGGAATTTAAATGAATTTGTCATTGTACAGTAGTATTAAAATTTGGTGACAAATTAGGATTCAATATTGGTGATCAAAGTAATGAGAAGGAAAGTTCAGAAGAATATAAAATGTTGAAAATTAATCATTTAGGTTGAGTCCTTCGATCCAGGAACTTTTTTTTTTTTTAATTTTTTTTGTGTCCACTTGTTTTCCATATGAATTAATTCTTGCAATGGAGGGTAATATTAAAAGGGCAGCTTTCCCTTTAAAATATTTTTCTGAATTTTTTAAACCCAAAATAGTTTGAGAAATTTAAAATTAAATTAATCTAAGAGACTGTGTTGAGTAATTTATAAATTTTATTTTAAATAAAAATCTGAATTAATCAACTCAATTAGCTAGTTAAAAATTTAGAAATTAAAATAAAATATATAATATATAAATATGTAAAATAAATAATAATAGAAAAATAAAACTTTCTAATATAATTTATTATAAGTTATATATTTTAATATATTTTGTTTATAAATTTTTATAAAAATATGCATATAATTACCCTTGAGAATTAGTTATTTATACACGTTAATCTTTATATTTTTTTAATTGAAAATAATTTAATTTCTCAAATTTAGAATTATTAACAAATTTTTTCTCCCTCCCCACCATTCTACCTCGCATTCCTTTCTTTCTATCACATAGGGCTATTAAACACACACCAACATTCTAAAATTCTTTATCGTATTTTTGGATCCTTAATTGTGCATGGAGAGAAATTAAATAAGGAAAATAAAGAGAAGAAAATTTTTTTAAAAAAAATTTACTTTATATTGTTTGAATAGATTATTAAAAGAGAAGAGAAATGCAATTTCTTCCTTAACCCTGTGTTTAGATCTTTAATTGTGCAAGGGAATTGAAGAGAAATTAAACAAGAAAAATGAAGAGAAATTGTGTAGGTTAATTACAACAAAGAGGAGAAATTGCATTTCTCCTCATTTCTTCTTATTTCTCTTCCTTTCTCTCTTTTACTTAATGTCTAAATAAGGGAATGGAAAGAAATCAAATTTCTTTTCTTTTCTCTTCTCTCCATTTTCCTCGGTCCAAACAAAGCATAAAGGAAAAGGGGATATAATGACTATTTTACCAATTTTTTCTTATTTGTATTATATAGTAAAAGGGTATTTTAGTATATTACATCAATTTCTCTCCATTTTTGATCAATTTGAAATAAATGTTATGGGTTAGTTACAAAGGAGTAGAGAAATAAAATTTCTCCTCTTTTCTTTTCCTTTCTCTCCTCTATTTGATGTACAAACTAAAGAATCAAGAGAAATTAAATATATTTTTTTTTTGCTTTCTCTCCATTTGCTTCCTCACAAATTCCATCTTCATGCATCTCTCCTTTCTATAGGCTATGCCATATTAGGTGAAATAAGCCTGCCTAATATTTTGAAACTTGTAGATAGATTCTCAATATTTTAACAATTCTCACTTATTCTACAAAATGGACAGCAGAATTCAAACCTTTACACTGTACTAAACGCAAAATGAGAAATTCGTGTTTCTTGTTTTAAAAATTAATATAACAATAAGAAAATATCACAAGTTAATTTTTGTGAATCATTTTAAGTTTTACTTCTTAATTTGATGAAATATAAATTGCTTTAGTATCAAAGAAGGATTGGGGAACGAAGAGTGGTATGCTGATTAATTTAATTCGTCAAGTCATTGCAAGGAATGGGAAATTAGAAAGCTGCATGTTTCCAAGAAAGCTAATTTTTATGTGGGTTGATGTACAAACTAGCACGACAAAAAGAAAGAAAGAAAGAGATCTAATTTAAGTTGAGTGCATGAAAGATTATAATCAATAAGTTTTATCGAAAGATAGTGAGATTAAAAAAAAAAATGGAGATACTACTTTGATTTGCTGTTCAATGCGAGTTATGAGACGACTTTTTAAATTTTAATAATGTTATTTTAATAGAGAAGATCCTTAACTACACTCCTAGAATCAGATTACTAAATTTAAGGAGGTCATAAAGAATATGAAAGTGAACCTATTGATAATAAAATGAAAGAGTATCAAATATATCAGTCCAAAAAATGCGATAAATTAGTAGTGAAAGGAATGAGAAAGGAAAAGAGAGACTTAAAATAACACGGAGAAGTAATATCAAAAGATTTATAATTTTGAATAATGATGTAGAATTGTTTTTAAACAGAGTTAAATTTAAAAAATGATTCATGCATATAACTGAACCTAACTAATGAAATTAAATTTTAGTTATTATTGTTGTTGGAGGGCATTTTATTTGAGTTGGTTTCTCCACGACTCATGTAATGTTTCTTATTCTTATTTTGGTGTTTTTTTTTTTAAGTAAGGGTAAAAAAGCCCTTTATATATTGGCCAAAAATTAATTTCACCCTTAGGGATATGCAAATGGAGCTCAACCGAATAAATTAATTTCTTAAATATTTTAAACCGAATCAAACTTTTAAAAAAATTAAATAGAATTTTCAAATTGAATCAATTTGATATTGAATAACTTGAGATTGGTTAAATCATATGATATTTTAATCACTTTAAAATATCTTTTTATATCCTCTTAATATAATAGAGAAATATAATACACTGAAATATTATCATTATTTAATAATATTAATATTATTTTAAAAAATAATATTAATAATTTGAAAAATTATAAAAATAGTCGAAAAGGGAAATAATTATATATATATAATAAATATATATATTAATATTTAGTAATTTATATATATATACATAACTAGAGAATTAATAATTTAATTATAATTTAAAGCAATTATAAAAAAATAGAGAACTCAATAAAATTAAGTAAATTATATTTTTGTATAATAAATTACGACTTGCAATTTGGCATATATATATATATATATATATATAATTCTTAAATTTTTAATAGTTAAATAACTATTAATTAAATATATTTAATATTTTTAATTATTTAATTATAAAAATTGAGATAAGAACATTTAAAAAAATTAAATAAAAAAATAGAATTAAAAATAGTCCTTTTAGGAGAAAGGTGGGAGTGGAAAAAGTAAGTATTCAATGAACAGGCAGAAACGCACTATTTCACCACGTACACATGAAAGCCACATGACCAAATTAAAAGCCATGACAAAAGGAGATTCCTTTGAACGCCACAAATTCAGTTCAAATGCAAAGCATGATATATACTTTTTCCTTCTCTTTTTGTTTCAGAGCATTATATTTGTATTTGAAAATTGCTCTTTAAAGAGAGTCCTGAGATTTTTAAATTGGAAAGTTTTAGATTCAACAATATTCAATATATGAATCATTGTAGTTAAATTCTTTCTATTCATCGTTGATAAAATTTTATCATTTTTATTATAAAATTATAACTTTTTTTTTAAGTAATCAAAGAAATTTCATTAACTTTAACGAAAAAGTTATTATTTGATCTCTACATTTTAACAAAATTAATTATTTAATTTTTATATTTTTAAAAAATATACTATTTAGTCTCTGTATTTTATTTTCGTTAAATTATTTAGTCACTCAGTTAAATTTTTAATAGATTTTAATGCTAATCAAATTACTATTTAATCTCTTTATTTTAATGAAATAAATTAATTTGTTCATGTATTTTGAACAATATATTAATTAGTCTTTATAATTTGATTCCGTTAACTCTTTAGTCTCTCATGTTATTTTTTTATACATAAACTATCTTGACTCTTTTCTCCTATATTTCTCTTTTATCCTATCTTATTTCTCTCTCTATATTTCTTCTTTTCTGCATTCATATCTTTCCCCTCCTCATTTTCTCTCTATTTTTCATCGTTTGAAAGGAAATGATACAAGCTACATGCATAAAAAAAAAAGGTTAATTAGTTTCCCTATATCTCCAAATAACTAAGGTGATAATTTATAAAATTTATTTTTAATAGAGAAAATATAAAAATGATACTCAATAAATTTAACGAAAATACTTAAATAATTAAAAAATATAAATTCAGATTTAATCTTCACACAACAAAATTTTCATTTTCATTTAGGAATATGTTTTTCAAAATATTGTTTTTTCAAAATATAAGAATTAATTAATTTATTTTATTAAAATAGAGAGATTAAATAATAATATATTTCAAAATATAAGGACCAACTAATTAATTTTACTAAAATAAAGGGATTAAAAAGTGTTTAACAGGCATTAACTAATAAAAAATTTGACAAATAAACTAAATAGTATAACAAAAATAACATACATAGACTAAATAGTATATTTTTTAAAATATATAAATTAACTAATTAATTTTATTAAAATACATGAACTAGATAATAATTTTTCCTAACTTCAATTCAACAAAAGAGCATCAATAACAAATTTAGAAGGACTAGAATATTACTCTGAAGACCAATAGTAAAACAAGCATTTCGTTGTTTGATTTTTTTTGTTTAGATTTATTTATCATATATTTAAATACAAGATGTATGATGAGATTCACATATTAAATATATGAGTCCTATATATTTATATTTTAGATTCATAATAATCAAATTTAGATAAAAAATAGTAGAACACCTGTGCTATGCACAGTATGTGTGAGTATATACATATATAATTAAATCATTAAACCATTATTAATTAAAAAATATTATTCTTTAATTGAAAAAAATTTTAATATTACTATTTAAAATATTAAAACTCTAAAACGTTAACAATAAATTTTAGCCAAGTAAAATATCATATCAGTGGCTCTAATGGCCATAATTTTTTTTTAATAGTTATAAGTTATTTTTTTGTTAATAATAATAATAATTATTATTATTAAATTATTTTAAAATAATAAAAATAAAATAATATTAAAGTAAATTAAAATTTATTAAATATATAAAAGGGAGAGAGAAAACTTTTAAGTATTAATTTTCTTTCCAAATAAACATGTGTCTTAATTTTACTTTAATTGACATTTTTCAATTAAAAATTAGGAAACATGATAATATGTGATAGTTATATTTAGTGCTTATATTTACAGTTATTTAGAAAAATATATAAAAAAATTTAATATTGACATTTTTTAAATAAAATTAAAAATTAATGGATAAGTATTACCTTTAATAATTAAATACATTTAAAAATAAAATTCAATTATTAATTTTTCATAAAAATTTAAATATCTCCTAATATTTAGTTCCATTTTAGAGTAGATATTTTAAAGGAAATTAAACTTTTAGCTGTGGCAATAATTGAAAAGTCATGATAATATTTTTTGAATTTTGAAATTAAACGTTTTGGGTTAGCAAATTATCAATAATTAAATACTAAATTTAATTATAATAAATTTTTTAAAAATATTCAAATAAATGGTTTTATTTTCCTTTAAAATAAAGGTGAGTATTGATTTTTAAATTAAAAATTAAAAAACCTCACAATTATATTTAGTAATTAATACTTTTATATTATATAAATTTAGAAAATCAAATTAATTAAGGATTGTGTTTAAAAAATTAAATCTGTATATATCTATATAAAGTAGGAAGGTAATCCCAATAGAATGCTATGTGACACTTTTTTTAAAGAACCTGCCATATGTTAACTTCTATAAATAACTATCTTTTATACTAATTATTATTTAATTTTTTTTATTTCTCTTTTAATTATCATTATTATTTATAATACAACCTTAATATTTATGATTTAAATTATTATTTTCTTTTGAATTTGATTTTTAAAAATTAAAACTTTTTATGATTAAATGTAATATTTAAAAATTATTTATATTATTTTTTTATAAATTTATCTGTACAAAATATTATTTGTAATATGTCACCCTCCATAATAATAATAATAATAATAATAATAATAATAATAATAATAATAGTTTAAAGTAAAAAATAATTTAAAAAAGGATAACAACAACAACAAAGCAGCAACCACACCAATAATGACAACAAGTTACTTATGGTCATTAATTTAAAAAAAAAATGGCTATTAATTTGTGATCTTTGAAATTCTCTCTATTTTTTATTAACTAATTATACAATTTTTTAAAATTATGATTAAGTTATTAATTTTCTAATTATTTATATATAAATTACAAATTATTTAATTATTACACTTTAATACTATAATAAGTAGCTTTATTATTATTATTATTATTATTATTATTGGAAAGTACAATTTAATTAGACATAAAAAAAATTAAGAGTTAATTAGACTAATTTATTCATTATACCCAACAAACACATATGCTAATTTTATATATATTTTAGATTTTTATAAAACAAATTCAAGAGAAAATAAGATCTTAAATTTATCATAGTTATGTCAAGTGATAATTTTTAATTGAATTTATTAATGACTTTTTTTTCATTTCCTAAACAGTTGTAATATAAAATTATTATATAATTTAATTTTCTAAACATAATTCTTAATTAATTTGATTTTCTAAATTCAAATAATGAAAAAGTATTAATTACTAAATATAATTGTTATTCATTATGAAGTTTCCTAATTTTTAATTTGAAAATGTTAATAATAATAAAATCAATCCTCACTTTTATTCTAAAGGAAAATTAAAATTGTTCTGTGAAATATTTTTAAACCTATTTATTATAATTAAATTTAATATTTAATTACTGATAATTTACCAACCCAAGATGTTTAATTTCAAAATTCAACGAATATTATAATAACTATTCAATTATTATCAATTCAAATTTTAATTTCCTTTAAAATATTTACTACAAATTAAAATAAAGTATTAGGAGATATTTGAATTATTGTGAGAAATTAATAATTGAATTTTTTTTAAATATATCTAATTATTAAAGGTAATGCTAACCTATTAATTTTAATAGAGAAGATCCTTAACTACACTCATAGAATCAGATTACTAAATTTAAGGAGGCCATAAAGAATATAAAAGTATATGCAGCACATATTGATAATAAAATGAAAGAGTATCAAATATATCAGTCCAAAAATACGATAAATTAGTAGTGAAAGGAATGAGAAGGGAAAATAGAGACTTAAAATAATATAGGGAAGTAAATCAAAAGATTTATAATTTTGAATAATGATATAGAATTATTTTTAAATGGAGTTAAATTTAAAAAATGATTCATACATATAACTGAACCTAACTAATGAAATTAAAATTTAGTTATCATTGTTGTTGGAGGGCATTTTGAGTTGGTTTCTCCACGACTCATTTAATGTTTCTTATTCTTGTTTTGGTGTAGAAGAGTAGTTTTCAAAGCTTTATATATTGGCCAAAAATTAATTTCACCCTTAGGGATATGCAAATGGAGCTCAACCGAATAAATTAATTTCTTAAATATTTTAAACCGAATCAAACTTTTAAAAGAATTAAATAGAATTTTCAAATTGAATCAATTTGATATGGAATAACTTGAGATTGGTTAAATCATATGATATTTTAATCACTTTAAAATATCTTTTTATATCCTCTTAATATAATAGAGAAATATAATACACTGAAATATTATTATTATTTAATAATATTAATATTATTTTAAAAAATAACATTAATAATTTGAAAAATATAAAAATAGTCGAAAAGGGAAATAATTATATATATATATATAGTAATTTATATATATACATAATTAGAGAATTAATAATTTAATTATAATTTAAAGCAATTATAAAAAAATAGAGAACTCAATAAAATTAAGTGAATTATATTTTTGTATAATAAATTACGACTTGCAATTTGGCATATATATATATATATATAATTCTTAAATTTTTAATAGTTAAATAACTATTAATTAAATATATTTAATATTTTTAATTATAAAAATTGAGATAAGAACATTTAAAAAAATTAAATAAAAAAATAGAATTAAATATAGTCCTTTTAGGAGAAAGGTGGGAGTGGAAAAAGTAAATATTCAATGAACAGGCAGAAACGCACTATTTCACCACATACATAGTCCACATGACCAAATTAAAAGCCATCACAAAGGGAGATTCCTTTGAATGCCACAAATTCAGTTCAAATGCAAAAGCATGATATATACTTTTTCCCTCTCTTTTTGTTTCAGAGCATTATATTTGCATTTGAAAATTGCTCTTTAAAGAGAGTCCTGAGATTTTTAAATTGGAAAGTTTTAGATTCAACAATTTTCAATATATGAATCATTGTAGTTAAATTCTTTCCCTTCATCCTTGATAAAATTTTATCATTTTTATTATAAAATTATAACTTTTTTTTAAGTAATCAAAGAAATTTCATTAACTTTAAGGAAAAGTTACTATTTGATCCCTACATTTTAACAAAATTAATTATTTAATTTGTATATTTTAAAAAATATACTATTTAGTCTTTATATTTTATTTTCGTTAAATTATTTAGTCACTCAGTTAAATTTTTTAATAAATTTTAATGTCAGTCAAATTACTATTTAATCTCTTTATTTTAGTGAAACAAATTAATTTGTCTATGTATTTTGAAAAATATATTAATTAGTCTCTATAATTTGATTTTGTTAACTATTTAGTCTCTCATGTTATTTTTGTATACATAAACTATCTTAATCCTTTTCCCCGATATTTCTCTTTTATCCTCTCTTATTTCTCTCCCTATATTTCTTCTTTTCTGCATTCATATCTTTCCCCTCCTCATTTTCTCTCTATTTTTTATCGTTTGAAAGGAAATGATACAAGCTACATGCATAAAAGAAAAAAAAAAAGTTAATCAGTTCCCCTATATCTTCAAGTAACTAAGGTGATAATTTAGAAAATTTGTTTTTCAATAGAGAAAATATAAAAATGATGCTCAATAAATTTAATGAAAATACTTGAATAATTAAAAAAAATATAAATTCAAATTTAGTCTCCACACAACAAAATTTTCATTTTCATTTAGGAATATGTTTTTCAAAATATAAGAACTAATTAATTAGTTTTATTAAAATAAAGAGACTAAATAATAATGTCTTTCAAAATATAGAAACTAACTAATTAGTTTTTACTAAAATAGAGGAACTAAAGAGTAGTTAACATGTATTAACTAATAAAAAATTTGACAAAGGAACTAAATGGTTTAACAAAAATAAAATACATAGACTAAATAATATATTTTTTAAAATATATGAACTAAATAATTAATTTTATTAAAATACATGGAGTAGATAATAATTTTTCCTAACTTCAATTCAACAAAAGAGCATCAATAACAAATTTAGAAGGATTAGAATATTACTCTGAAGACCAATCTTAAAACAAGCATTTCGTTGTTTGTCACATATTTTAAATACAAAATGTATGGTGAGATTCACATATTAAATATATGAGTCTCATATATTTATATTTTAAATTCACGATAACCAAGTTTAGATAAAAATAGTAGAATACTCATGTTATGGACAGTATGTGTGAGTGTGTGTGTGTATATATATATATATAATTAAATCATTAAACCATTATTAATTAAAAAATATTATTCTTTAATTGAAAATATTTTAATGTTGCTCTTTAAAATATTAAAACTTTAAAACATTAGTAATAAATTTTAGCCAAATAAGCTATCAAATCAGTGGCATAATGGCCATAATTTTTTTTTAATAGTTATAAGTTATTTTTTTTAATAATAATAATAATAATTATTATTATTATTAAATCATTTTAAAATAATAAAAATAAAATAATATTAAAGTAAATTAAAATTTATTAAATATGTAAAAGGAAGAGAAAAAACTTTTAAGTATTAATTTTCTTTCCAGATAAATATGGTCTTAATTTTACTTCAATTGATATTTTTCAATCAAAAACTAGGAAATATAATAATGTGTGATAGTTATATTTAGTGCTTATATTTATAGTTATTTAGGAAATATATAAAAAAATTTAATGTTGACATTTTTAAAAAAAAAAATTAAAAATTAATGGATAAATATTACCTTTAATAATTAGATACATTTAAAAATAAAATTCAATCATTAATTTTTTACAAAAATTCAAATATCTCATAATATTTAGTTCCATTTTAGAGTAGATATTTTAAAGGAAATTAAACTTTTAGTTGTAGCAATAATTGAAAAGTCATGATAATATTTTTTGAATTTTGAAATTAAACGTTTTGGGTTAGCAAATTATCAACACTTAAATACTAAATTTAATTGCAATAAATTTTTTAAAAAATTCAAATAAATGGTTTTATTTTCCTTTAAAATAAACGTGAGTCTTGATTTTTAAATTAAAAATTAAGAAACCTCATAATAAATGATAATTATATTTAATAATTAATAATTTTATATTATTTAAATTTAAAAAATCAAATTAATTAAGGATTGTATTTAAAAAATTAAATATGTATATATCTATATAAAGTAGGAAGGTAATCCCAATAGAATGGTACGTGACACTTTTTTTAAAGGACCTACCATATGTTAACTTCCATAAATAACTATCTTTTATACTAATTATTATTTAATTCTTTTTAATTTCTCTTTTAATTATCATTATTATTTATAATACAACTGTCACGACCCAACCTATGGGCTGGACCGGCACTAGGACCTGAGCCAGCTTAAAGCCCCCGAGTCCCGTAGTAAGCCTAACTATTCCTCAAATCCATAACCAGGCCCGCAATTTAGGCCCAATATGCACATAAAATAATTTAAATTAAACTGTTAAAATTTCATTTCGGGCCAACTTAGCCCAGAAATTATCAGAAACAAAAATTAGGGGAGCCCAGCTCAACCCTGTTACCTGATTTATAACCATTTAAAACTCATAAATTTTTTTTTCTTTTCATTTATTAATATGAAAACTTGAATTCATACAGTCCCTGACAGGCTTAATGCTACTACTAGCACATGCGGAGTCCTAAATTATAAATTTAGAGAATAATAATACAATTAAGTAATCTTTTCATAACCTGAGAGGAAAGGGACAGGTTATTCCGAAAAATGTCTCCTCCTGTAGCCTGGAAAAATATGGTGAACATGAGTGAGCGTTCGACTCAGAGAGTAAAATATCAATTTTAACCATAATCTCTATAACTATCTAAAACTAATGCACCCTGTAGAGTGAAATGCAACATCAACAACATTTTCACATCATAACATCAAAAAGGTAATTTGGAGCACTCACGCACCCAGTAATATCAATCATAATATATATGGGTGACCCTTATCTGACTCTCTTAATTCCAACTGCGTGAAGAACTCAGCTCGGACTTCCACTTAATAACCAAATCGGGGTCCCAGCGAAGAACTCAAGCCGTGTCTACCCCGAAGGACCGGGTCCCAGCGAAGATCTCAAGCCGTGTCTACCCGTCCTATCCATAGTCTACACCACATCACACGCACGCCAACGCACGCACACTGCTCCAAATTATCACAACCACATACATGGCACTTTCACAGTTATGAATGCAACATAAATCGTGCCTAAAGTTTAACTACATAAATATATACATATAAGTGATGCATGGGCATGCTTGAACATATAATAATATCGAAATTACAATTAAAATTAATATTTTACTCACAGTACACCGATGACTATTGTGGCTGCTGGATGCAGAAAATAGCTGACCTCGATCACCTAATAATTAAATTATAAATTTATTAGTACTAAGTTAAGATAAAACTCTAAAGAGGCAATAGACAGCCTAATTCATGCCAGAAATCCGGCAGAGTTTCCCCTATACCTGGGACCTACCCAACCTGCAAAAAGGCTCAAATAACGCTTCTAAATTCTCAATTTCCACAATCACATCTCATCAATATCACATGGCCCCTCCTGGGCCCTCCAAATCAGACAATACTCCAAATCTTAAAAATTACGTTTTAGTCCCTATAATTGACATTTTTCAAAAATCCACTCAAACAAGCTCTAAAAATTCTAAAATTTTGCCCCGCGGTCCTTAATAATATTATAAGGCTATTGCAAAATGAATTGTAATTTTCTAATTACCCATGAATATTTTATTCAAGAATTTTACTCGATTCCATAAGTTTCCAACATCTAACGTATTCTTAATTCAACCCAATTAAATATTTGTATATTTAAACCTCCATCCTCAAGCTTCAACCAATTATATAAAATTTAATTATCTTAATTTCAAATAATCTTATATGCCCATATGCTAAAAATCTAACTAAAATCCATCTATATTTTTCAAAAATATTCTACAATCACTCAAAAATTCAACAAACACCATAGAATATCTCCAAATAATTTTACTTTCATCATATATTTTTCTTAGAATTTTTCTCCAATTTTTCCTGTTTAAGAAACACTGTATTTATGCCCCACAGACAGAGAAATAATAAAAATAGTCTTACCCGAAGTTTATCTGTGTCTCAAAAATTTCAAAAATTTATGAGGAAGCCTCTGGAAGTTGAATCATCTCCATAGCTCACCGGAGCCACCGCCGGCACCACCGCGCACGATGGCCGATAGCCGGTCGCCGACAGCCGGTCGCCGGTGACATTTGCCGAATCTGATCATACCACCATGTTCCTCTCCTCTTCCTCAGTCCTTTAAAATAAACATGAGTCTTGATTTTTAAATTAAAAATTAAGAAGCCTCATAATAAATGATAATTATATTTAATAATTAATAATTTTATATTATTTAAATTTGAAAAATCAAATTAATTAAGGATTGTATTTAAAAAATTAAATCTGTATATATCTATATAAAGTAGAAAGGTAATCCCAATAGAATGCTACGTGACACTTTTTTTAAAGAACCTACCATATGTTAACTTTCATAAATAACTATCTTTTATACTAATTATTATTTAATTCTTTTTAATTTCTCTTTTAATTATCATTATTATTTATAATACAACCTTAATATTTATGATTTAAATTATTATTTTCTTTTGAATTTGATTTTTAAAAATTAAAACTTTTTATGATAAAATGTAATATTTAAAAATTATTTATATATTTTTTATAAATTTATTTGTACAAAATATTATTTGTAATATGTCATCCTTCATAATAATAATAATAATAATAGTTTAAAGTAAAAAATAATTTAAAAGATGATAACAACAACAACAATAACAAAACAGGAACCGCACCAATAAGAACAAGAAGTTACTTATGGTCATTAATTTAAAAAAAATGGCTATTAATTTGTGATCTTTGAAATTCTCTATATTTTTTATTAACTAATTATATAATTTCTTTAAATTATGATTAAGTTATTAATTCTCTAATTATTTATATATAAATTATAAATTATTTAATTATTACACTTTTGTAACATCCTCATTTTAGCTAGTCCGTACAGTCTAGTATTCCGGTGACCAGTGTCGGTCCGGACAGCTAGAACGTTCGGAAAAATATTTAAACTAAAGTGAGGAACCATAATTAACTCAAATATTAATAAGAAAAATTTAGGAAAAATTTTAGAAATAAAATACAACCAAGTTAAATGAGCTGGTGCTCAAGCGATGGGTAACCCAGTGGGAAGTTACGGTTCTCGCAACTAGGAGCCCTAGACCCGAGAGAAAATTATAAAATAATTATTGGGACTCCAGAGAAGGATCATTGAGGTTCCTATGGCATTAGAATGCCAAGAAAATATTTAGAAAATTTTTTCAATCGGTACAGACAATTTTGACCCGTTAAGCCAAACGGAGGGCATTTTGGTCATTTCGCCTTCAGATGCGATTTTTGGCCGACTTGTCCAGTTAAGTAAATAATTATTATGATCTAAAATATGAATAAATATTGCTAAAAATTGAATTGAAAATAAGTAGAAAAGAAAAGAAAAGAAAAATGAAAGTAAATGCTTAAATATGCCATCATGCTTAAGTAAGCATGATGCAATTAAATTTTCCCACCAATTGGAATTTGACAAGCACACATTAAAACAATTAAAAAGGGAAAAAAATGGACAGAAAATCAGTTTTCTTCTTCATTTTTTCAGCTTGCCGAATCCTTCCATGGAAGCTTTCATCTCCTTCTTCATTCAAGCTTGAAGATCTCTCTAACCTTACCCCAAAACCCTTAGGTCCCTTCACTAAAAACTTGTCTATACCTCTTGGGAAGTGTTTGGTAGCCTAGAAAAGGAAAGAAAGTGAAGTCAAGCTTGGGAAAATTCTGCCCTACAAGAGGTTAGTGCTTAATTATGCATGTATATCTCTTGTTCCATGTTAAGGACTTAAAAATGAGTATGAAATTGTGGATTAAATGAATGAAACTTATGTGTATGTATGCCATGGAATTCGGCAGCCCTAAGGAAGGGATAAGGTTGATTGTTTTGATGGACTTAGAGTGGACTAGAGATCATGATTAAAGAATATATATATGTGGAAAATGAATTAGAGAGTTAATTAAGGTATCTTGTGTAAATTCATAATGGGAATTAGGGTTTTGGGAGTGAAACTTGGACTTTGCTTATGAATGGTGAGTGAACATTCTAATGGTCAATTAGTGACCATTTGAGGTAAGTTGACCATAATTTGAAGAGATTTAGAGTAATACAAACTGAATTGGTGGGCTGCCTAATGAGTGCAGCAGGGCGGCTGTGAGTCCAGCCTGTTTGGACTGCCATATCTTTGGCTGTGTAGGTTCAATTGGTATTCGGCCAATTGGACATGAAACTAGACATATAATGGTACAATTTTGCTGAAGAAACCATGCCCAAAAGACCAAAGTAAGTGGACCAAAAATTGGCCCCAATCCGGATACCCTGAAATTAGGTTCTGCAGAATGACCAAATGAACAGTCCATAACTCACTGTAGAATGGCCCAATTGACCTGAAATTTTTACAGCAACAAGATAAGATATAGACAAACAACTTTCATGAAGAAACCTACCCCAAATTACGCCATTAACCCATTCAAATTATTGAACAAAGTTGAGTTATCAAACCTGCAACTCTGCAGATTTTCATTTGAGCAGTAATGTTTGGATGGCTATAACTCTCTCTAGAAAACTCGGATTTAGGCGATTCTTGAACCGATGGAAACCTAAGGCATGGTAGAACACTTCATGTGAAGAAAGTTAGACCAAATTATGAACTTAACTTGATCAAATTACTGACCAAAGTTGGATCAAAATCTGCCAGAACCCAAGATACCAGTATGAGCGATTGCGTGAGCGATAAACTTATTTTTGCCATAAATTGAGCTACAAAACTCCGATTGAGGTGATCCAAAAATGAGAATACATTTAAGACAATAAGGAACATTTTCTATGAAGGAAGTTTTGTCAAATTCCAACAGTAGATCGACCAATGGAACAGTGCAACTTCGGAGCACCAAAACCGAAAATTGGCAATTTTGCCAAAATGACCTAAGCTTTGAGAAAGTGACCAAAACCAACAAGTTTTGAATGCAAAATGTGGTATGTTGGGAGTGTCAAAACCAATGTACCTATTTTCTATGCAAAAGTCAACATTTTTGTTGACTAATGAAGTGAATAGTGACACCAAAACTTGAAATTCAAAAATTGTGAAACTTAAAAGTGCAAAATGCCCTAGTAGGCCTAATGTGATTGGTTTGGATAGGTTGGTATGCCAATAGGGTTTTGATAGCAGTACTGCGTATGATATATGGCTTCATTGCCATTCTGTGATGTGATAGCCTATGGCTATACTGATTATGATGTTTTACTTGGCTTTATGCCTTATTGCTCTTATGGTTTATTAGCCATTCTGTTTGCACACCGGGAGACACATTGTGACCGATGGTGTGACGGCCCGAGGTACCTGGTACCCAGTGCTAGTTTACCCGTTTATCCAGTCCGGTCAATTTGTATAGGTTACTTGGGCATGGAAAAGTATAACTGTAATTGAACTGATTATTAAAGAAAATACGAAAATTAAATATCAGAAATGATTACAATAAAATACAAAGAAGCTCAAGATCATGAAGAAACTAATTAACAAAATGCATGAAGAAGTTAATATCATAAAACGTAATTAGCCCTCGACTAAACATTAAGTTAGTAATTATTCAGTTCTTATGAACACAATAGCTAGGAAATTATTATTTTTATTTGCATATTATATTTTCTTGTATTATTGGCACCACTAAGCTTTATGCTTAGCGCGTCGCTTTTGCAACGCGTGAGTGCGAAAGATTTGGACAGAGGGCCCAGTAGACCACGATTGGGTAAGGCCGTTCACGATTCTACATAGTGTCCGTGTCACCTCACGGACTACTGATTGCATTGGTAGGACACTAGGTCCCATTTTGTATTTTGTGATTTTTGTAAATTTAGTAATTAACTTTTATTTTCTCATGTGTATTTGAAACTTATGTAATGTATTTTTGTACTTGTAATTTGTGATTATAAATCACATGTGAGAATTTATTTATGATTTGAGTCTAATGATGATGTGAAATGAATGAATGACAAATAGAGGAATTGTTAAGAAATTGTTGTAAATTGATGTGATACAAATGGAGTTTGTGAATGATTGGAAATCATTGGAAGTGTTTTTAAATAGGTTCAGAAGAACTGTTTTTCCAATTTACCTGACACTCTGCGGATTTTCTATAAAAATTGCTTAAAAATTTAGATTTATCAAAAATTGTAAACAAATGATTTAAAAGGGATAAATTGTAATAGAACTATGAATTAGTGCTCCGGCACACTGAGTGGCATAACTTGCTCATTCTGGCTGTAGTCGGGTAAGTGTTACAACTTTAATACTATAATAAGTAGCTTTATCATTATTATTATTATTACTATAAATACTTGGAAAGTACAATTTAATTAGACATAGAAAAAACTAAGAGTTAATTAGACTAATTTATTCATTATACCCAACAAACACATATGCTAATTTTATATATATTTTAGATTTTTATAAAATAAATTCAAAAGAAAATAAGATCTTAAATTTATCATAGTTATGTCAAGTGATAATTTTTAATTGAATTTATTAATGACTTTTTTTTCATTTCCTAAATAGTTGTAATATAAAATTATTATATAATTTAATTTTCTAAATATAATTCTTAATTAATTTATTTTTCTAAATTCAAATAATGAAAAAGTATTATTAATTACTAAATATAATTGTCATTCGTCATGAAGTTTCTTAATTTTTAATTTGAAAATGTTAATAGTAGTAAAATCAATACTCACGTTTATTCTAAAGGAAAATTAAAATTGTTCTGTGAAATATTTTTAAATTCATTTATTGTAATTAAATTTAGTATTTAATTACTGATAATTTACCAACCCAAGATGTTTAATTTCAAAATTCAACGAATATTATCATAACTATTCAATTATTATCAATTCAAATTTTACTACAATTTAGAATAAAGTATTATGAGATATTTGAATTATTGTGAGAAATTAATAATTGATTTTTTTTTAAATATATCTAATTATTAAAGGTAATGCTAATCTATTAATTTTAATTTTTTTAAATAAGAAAAGTCAACATTAAATTTTTTCTGTATTTTTTAAATAGTTGTAATATATAATTATTAAATATAATTATCACACATTATTATATTTTCTAATTTTTAATTTAAAAACATCCATGGCAATAAAATTAAGACCCATATTTAATTTGAAGGAAAATTAATACTTTAAAATTTTCTCTTTTCTTTTTATATATTTAATAAATTTTAATTTTACTCTAATATTATTTTATTTTTATTATTTTAAATTGATTTAAGAATAATAATAAAATAATAATAATAATAATAATAATAATAATTATTATTATTATTATTATTATTATTATTATTATTATAAACAAATAATAACTTATGGTCATTAAAAAAAACTTATGACAATTAAGGCTACTGATTTAAGACCAACAGTTAACTTATTTTGCCAAAATTTATTGCTAACATTTTAAAGTTTTAATATTTTAAATAGTAATATTAAAATTTATTTAATTAAAAAATAATTTTTTTTAATTAACAATTATTATATATATATATATACACACACACACACTATCGTGCGTAGTGCGGGTATTCCGCTAGTTATATAATAATTGTATATTATATTATTTAGAAAATATAGAAAAAAGCTGTCATTACTAAATTTAATTAAAAATTATTACTTGATATAAATGTGATAGATTTAAAATCCTATTTCTCTTAAATTTATTTTATAAAAATCTAAACCATATTTTCATTAGGAAGTAAAAATGAAACATATATAAAATTAGCATAAATGTTTGTTAGGTATAATTAATAAATTAGTTTAATTAATTTTTAATTATTTCTATCTCTAATTAAATTGAGTTTTTTTAGGTATTTGTGATAATTAAATAACAATAGTAATAATAGCTACTTATTATAATATTAAAGTGTAATAATTAAATAATTTGTAACTTATATATATAATTACAAAATTAATAATTCAATCATAATTTAAAAAAATTATATAATTAATTAATAAAAAATAAAGAAAATTTAATAAAATTAATTGGCATATATATATAATTTAAAAATCTTTCTAAATAATAATAAAATAATATAACATGGTTAATATTAACCAAAATAATAATATTAATTATAATATAAAAATATCAAAAAATAATATAAAAATATTAAAAAATAATGAAAATTAAATATTAATATAAATTTTTTATTTGCCATAATTATGAAAATAAAATTTTATTTCATTTTTTTCATAATTCATTATATATATATATATAATTGAAAATATGTCTTTATTAAATACATATTAAAATAAGAAAAATTAAAATTTATTAAATATATAAAAAAAAAGAGATAGGCAAAGTATTTAACTCCATATAACTACTTTCATGATATATTTTTAAATAGACAAAGTATTTAACTCCATATAACTACTTTCAATGGTATATTTTTAAATTATTTTATTAATTTTAAGATATATAATCCTTAAATTTTTAATTTTTATAATTAAATGAAATAATTAAAAATTTAAGAATTATTAAATAAGAAATTTATAAAATTATTAAAATATATCTAATATTTTTAATTAGTTAGTGTCAAAAATTGTGATAACAATTATAATAATAAAGATATTTAAAAAAAATTAAAAAATTAAATTAAATACTTAATATAAAAGATAATAATTATTATAATTATAAAATATAATAATTTTTGTATAGTAAGTGTTATGTGGTAAAACTAAGAGAAAATATCTTCATATGACAAGCTCTTTTCTTAGAATATCACATGGTAAGAGATATAGATTTCGCTCTTTTGCCAACAAATAAGCGACCTTATTATTTAATTTTATAGTCTTAATTAAATAATTATAATTTTATAATTATAAAATTATAATTAAATATAAAAAATTTAAGATACAAAGATAAAAAATTTTATCATGACGAATAAAATCCCACAACAAATAAAAGTAGATGTACTTCAATGATTCATCTTAATTAATTAGTGTACTCTTATTCTTATCAGAAGTATAGAAATATATATGAGTTAATTATTATTTTTATTAATTTGGCTTTATTAAAAATTCTCATTTTAAATTTCATAGTTTTAATAGTACTTTAATAATTATTGAGATAAAGTTTATTGATGCTCATAAATAATTATTATTTTTAATTTTCTTCTTATCAATATTCTAATTACTACCAAATAATTACTAAGAGATTTATAAATTTAAGATGAATTTATTTTTAAAATTTATAAAATAGTTTAATTAACTTATAAGTTAAGATAAATATCCTTTAAACAAGTTAGAAAATAAAAAAATTAGGAGCATAAAGTATCCAAAAAGTTAAGGATAATGACAATAAAACAAGCTAGAATTTAATATTTTTTAATTGAAAATAATTTAATTTCTCAAATTTAGAATTATTAACAAATTTTTTCTCCCTCCCCACCATTCTACCTCGCATTCCTTTCTTTCTATCACGTAGGGCTATTAACCACACACCAACATTCTAAAATTCCTTATCCTATTTTTCGATCCTTAATTGTGCATGGAGAGAAATTAAATAAGGGAAATAAAAAGAAGAAAATTTTTTTAAAAAAAATTTACTTTATGTTGTTTAAATAGATTATTAAAAGAGGAGAGAAATGCAATTTCTTCCTTAATCCTGTGTTTGGATCCTTAATTGTGCAAGGGAATTGAAGAGAAATTAAACAAGAGAAATCAAGAGAAAAGAGAAGAAAATAAATTTAATTTATTTTTTATTGTTTGAATAGATTATTAGAATCGGAGAGAAATGCAATTTCTCCCTTAAAAGAAAAGAGAGGAAATAACTGTTATATTATTTTCTTTCTTATGTCTATCATGTTGTAGAATGATATTTTAGTATATTACTATAAATATTTCCGGTTCTCTCCATTTTCCACTAATTTGGAGAGAAATGGTGTAGGTTAATTACAAAGAAGAGGAGAAATTACATTTCTCCTCATTTCTTCTTATTTCTCTTCCTTTCACTCTTTTGCTTAATGTCTAAATAAGGGAATGGAGAGAAATCAAATTTCTTTTCTTTTCTCTTCTCTCCATTCTCGTCAGTCCAAACAAAGCATAAAAGGAAAAGGGGATATAATGACTATTTTACCATTTTTTTTCTTATTTGTATTATATAGTAAAAGGATATTTTAGTATATTACATCAATTTCTCTCCATTTTTTATCAATTTGGAAATAAATGTTATGGGTTAGTTACAAAGGAGTAGAGAAATAAAATTTCTCCTCTTTTCTTTTCCTTTCTCTCCTCTATTTGATGTACAAACTAAAGAATCAAGAGAAATTAAATATATTTTTTTTTTTTTGCTTTCTCTCCATTTGCTTCCTCACAAATTCCATCTTCATGCATCTCTCCTTTCTATAGGCTATGCCATATTAGGTGAAATAAGCCTGCCTAATATTTTGAAACTTGTAGATAGATTCTCAATATTTTAACAATTCTCACTTATTCTACAAAATGGACAGCAGAATTCAAACCTTTAAACTGTACTAAACGCAAAATGAGAAATTCGTGTTTCTTGTTTTAAAAAATAATATAACAACAAGAAAATATCACAAGTTAATTTTTTGTGAATCATTTTAAGTTTTACTTCTTAATTTGATGAAATATAAATTGCTTTAGTATCAAAGAAAGATTGGGGAACGAAGAGTAGTATGCTGATTAATTTAATTCGTCAAGCCATTGCAAGGAATTGGGAGATTAGAAAGCTGCATGTTTCCAAGAAAGCTAATTTTTATATGGATTGATGTACAAACTAGCACGACAAAAAAAAAAAAAAAAAAAAGAAAGAAAGAGATCTAATTTAAGTTGCGTGCATGAAAGATTATAATCAACAAGTTTTATTGGAAGATAGTGAGATTAAAAAAAAATGGAGATCCTACTTTGATTTGCTGTTCAATGCGAGTTATGAGATGACTTTACAAATTTTAATAATGTTATTTTAATAGAGAAGATCCTTAACTACACTCCTAGAATCAGATTACTAAATTTAAGGAGGCCATAAAGAATATGAAAGTGTATGAAGCACATATTGATAATAAAATGAAAGAGTATCAAATATATCAATCCAAAAATACGATAAATTAGTAGTGAAAGAAATGAGAAGGGAAAAGAGAGACGTAAAATAACATGGGAAGTAATATCAAAAGATTTACAATTTTGAATAATGATGTAGAATTGTTTTTAAACAGAGTTAAATTTAAAAAATGATTCATGCATATAACTGAACCTAACTAATGAAATTAAAATTTAGTTATTATTGTTGTTGGAGGGCATTTTATTTGAGTTGGTTTCTCCACGACTCATGTAATGTTTCTTATTCTTATTTTGGTGTAGAAGAGTAGTTTTCAAAGCTTTATATATTGGCCAAAAATTAATTTCACCCTTAGGGATATGCAAATGGAGCTCAACCGAATAAATTAATTTCTTAAATATTTTAAACCGAATCAAACTTTTAAAAGAATTAAATAGAATTTTCAAATTGAATCAATTTGATATGGAATAACTTGAGATTGGTTAAATCATATGATATTTTAATCACTTTAAAATATCTTTTTATATCCTCTTAATATAATAGAGAAATATAATACACTGAAATATTATCATTATTTAATAATATTAATATTATTTTAAAAAATAACATTAATAATTTGAAAAATATAAAAATAGTAGAAAAGGGAAATAATTATATATATATATATATATATATATATTAATATTTACTAATTTATATATATACATAATTAGAGAATTAATAATTTAATTATAATTTAAAGCAATTATAAAAAAAATAGAGAACTCAATAAAATTAAGTAAATTATATTTTTGTATAATAAATTACGACTTGCAATTTGGCATATATATATATAAAATTCTTAAATTTTTAATAGTTAAATAACTATTAATTAAATATATTTAATATTTTTAATTATTTAATTATAAAAATTGAGATAAGAACATTTAAAAAAATTAAATAAAAAAATAGAATTAAATATAGTCTTTTTAGGAGAAAGGTGGGAGCGGAAAAAAAATAAATACTCAATGAACAGGCAGAAACGCACTATTTCACCACATACATAGTCCACATGACCAAATTAAAAGCCATCACAAAGGGAGATTACTTTGAATGCCACAAATTCAGTTCAAATGCTTTGTCCCTCTCTTTTTGTTTCAGAGCATTATATTTGTATTTGAAAATTGCTCTTTAAAGAGAGTCCTGAGATTTTTAAATTGGAAAGTTTTGGATTCAACGATATTCAATATATGAATCATTGTAGTTAAATTCTTTCTATTCATCGTTGATGAAATTTTATCATTTTTATTATAAAATTATAACTTTTTTTTAAGTAATCAAATAAATTTCATTAACTTTAAGGAAAAGTTACTATTTGGTCCCCACATTTTAACAAAATTAATTATTTAATTTTTATATTTTAAAAAATATATTATTTAGTCTCTGTATTTTATTTTCATTAAATTATTTAGTCACTTAGTTAAATTTTTTAATAAATTTTAGTGCCAGTCAAATTACTATTTAATCTCTTTATTTTAGTGAAACAAATTAATTTGTCTATATATTTTGAAAAATATATTAATTAGTCTCTATAATTTGATTCCGTTAACTCTTTAGTCTCTCCTGTTATTTTTTTATACATAAACTATCTTGACTCTTTTCTCCTATATTTCTCTTTTATCCTATCTTATTTCTCTATCTATATTTCTTCTTTTCTGCATTCATATCTTTCCCCTCCTCATTTTCTCTCTATTTTTCATCGTTTTAAAGGAAACGATACAAGCTACATGCATAAAAAAAAAAATTAATCAATTTCCTTTATCTCCAAGTAACTAAGGTGATAATTTATAAAATTTATTTTTTAATAGAGAAAATATAAAAATGATACTCAATAAATTTAACGAAAATACTTAAATAATTAAAAAATATAAATTCAGATTTAGTCTTCACACAACAAAATTTTCATTTTCATTTAGGAATATGTTTTTCAAAATATTGTTTTTTCAAAATATAAGAACTAATTAATTTATTTTATTAAAATAGAGAGACTAAATAATAATATCTTTCAAAATATAGGGACCAACTAATTAGTTTTACTAAAATAGAGGGATTAAAAAGTAGTTTAACAGGCATTAACTAATAAAAAATTTGACAAATGAACTAAATAGTGTAACAAAAATAACATACATAGACTAAATAATATATTTTTTAAAATACATAAATTAAATAATTAATTTTATTAAAATACATGAACTAGATAATAATTTTTCCTAACTTCAATTCAACAAAAGAGCATCAATAACAAATTTAGAAGGACTAGAATATTACTGTGAAGACCAATAGTAAAACAAGCATTTCGTTGCTTGATTTTTCTTGTTTAGACTTGTTTATCATATATTTCAAATAGAAGATGTATGGTGAGATTCACATATTAAATATATGAGTCTCATATATTTATGTTTTAGATTCATAATAACCAAGTTTAGATAAAAAATAGTAGAACACCCATGCTATGCACAGTATGTGTGAGTATATACATATATAATTAAATCATTAAACCATTATTAATTAAAAAATATTATTCTTTAATTGAAAAAAATTTTAATATTACTATTTAAAATATTAAAACTCTAAAACGTTAGCAATAAATTTTAGCCAAGTAAACTATCAAATCAGTGGCTCTAATGGCCATAATTTTTTTTTAATAGTTATAAGTTATTTTTTTGTTAATAATAATAATAATTATTATTATTAAATCATTTTAAAATAATAAAAATAAAATAATATTAAAGTAAATTAAAATTTATTAAATATATAAAAGGAGAGAAAACTTTTAAGTATTAATTTTCTTTCCAAATAAACATGTGTCTTAATTTTACTTTAATTGACATTTTTCAATTAAAAATTAGGAAACATGATAATATGTGATAGTTGTATTTAGTGCTTTTATTTACAGTTATTTAGGAAAATATATAAAAAAATTTAATGTTGACATTTTTTAAATAAAATTAAAAATTAATAGATAAGTATTACCTTTAATAATTAAATACATTTAAAAATAAAATTTAATTATTAATTTTTCACAAAAATTTAAATATCTCCTAATATTTAGTTCCATTTTAGAGTAGATATTTTAAAGGAAATTAAACTTTTAGCTGTGACAATAATTGAAAAGTCATGATAATATTCTTTGAATTTTAAAATTAAACGTTGTGGGTTAGCATATAATAAATTTTTTAAAAATATTCAAATAAATGGTTTTATTTTCCTTTAAAATAAAGGTGAGTCTTGATTTTTAAATTAAAAATTAAGAAACCTCATAATAAATGATAATTATATTTTGTAATTAATATTTTTATATTATGTAAATTTGAAAAATTAAATTAATTAAGGATTGTATTTAAAAAATTAAATCTGTATATATCTGTATAAAGTAGGAAGGTAATCCCAATAGAATGCTATGTGACATTTTTTATAAAGAACCTGTCATATGTTAACTTCCATAAATAACTATATTTTATATTAATTATTATTTAATTTTTTTATTTCTCTTTTAATTATCATTATTATTTATAATACAATCTTAATATTTATTATTTAAATTATTATTTTCTTTTGAATTTGATTTTTAAAAATTAAGACTTTTTATGATTAAATGTAATATTTAAAAATTATTTATATTATTTTTTTATAAATTTATTTGTATAAAATATTATTTTTAATATGTCACCCTCAATAATAATAATAATAATAATAATAATAATAATAATAATAATAATAGTTTAAAGTAAAAAATAATTTAAAAGATTATAACAACAACAACAAAGCAGCAACTGCAGCAATAACGACAACAAGTTACTAGTGGTCATTAATTTAAAAAAAAATTAGCTATTAATTTGTGATTTTTGAAATTCTCTCTATTTTTTATTAATTAATTACACAATTTCTTTAAATTATGATTAAGTTATTAATTCCTTAATTATTTATATATAAATTATAAATTATTTAATTATTACACTCTAATACTATAATAAGTAGCTTTATTATTATTATTATTATTATTATAAATACTGAAAAGTACAATTTAATTAGATATAAAAAAAATTAAGAGTTAATTAGACTAATTTATTCATCATACCCAACAAACACATATGCTAATTTTATATATATTTTAGATTTTTATAAAACAAATTTAAGAGAAAATAAGATCTTAAATTTATCATAGTTATGTCAAGTGATAATTTTTAATTGAATTTATTAATGACATTTTTTTTTCATTTCCTAAACAGTTGTAATCTAAAATTATTATATAATTTAATTTTTTAAATGTAATTCTTAATTAATTTGATTTTCTAAATTCAAATAATGAAAGAGTATTAATTACTAAATAAAATTATCATTTCATTATGAAGTTTCCTAATTTTTATTTTGAAAATGTTAATAATAGTAAAATCAGTACTCATATTTATTCTAAAAGAAAATTAAAACTGTTTTGTGAAATATTTTTAAACCTATTTATTGTAATTAAATTTAGTATTTAATTACTGATAATTTATCAACACAAGATTTTTAATTTTAAAATTCAACGAATATTATCATAGCTATTCAATTATTATCGATTAAAAATTTAATTTCCCTTAAAATATTTACTACAAATTAGAATAGAGTATTAGGAGATATTTAAATTATTGTGAGAAATTAATAATTAAATTTTTTTAAATATATCTAATTATTAAAGATAATGCTAATCCATTAATTTTAATTTTTTTAAATATATCTAATTATTAAAGATAATGCTAATCTATTAATTTTAATTTTTTTAAATAAGAAAAGTCAACATTAAATTTTTTTTATATTTTTTAAATAACTGTAATATATAATTATTAAATATAATTATCACACATTATTATATTTCATAATTTTTAATTTAAAAAATCAATGGCAATAAAATTAGGACTCATATTTAATTTGAAGGAAAATTAATACTTTAAAATTTTCTCTTTTCCTTTTATATGTTTAATAAATTTTAATTTTACTCTAATATTATTTTATTTTTATTATTTTAAATTGATTTAATAATAATTATTATTATTACTATTATTATAAACAAATAATAACTTATGGTCATTAAAAAAAAACTTATGACAATTAAGACTACTGATTTAAGAGCAACAGTTAACTTATTTTGTCAAAATTTATTGCTAACGTTTTAAAGTTTAATATTTTAAATAGGAATATTAAAATTTGTTTAATTAAAAAACAATTTTTTTAATTAACAATGATTATATATATATATATATATATACACACACACACTACCGTGCGTAGTGCGGATATTCCGCTAGTTAAATAATAATTGTATATTATATTATTTAGAAAATATAGAAAAAAATTGTCATTACTAAATTCAATTAAAAATTATCATTTGAAATAAATATGATAGATTTAAAATTCTAACTTCTCCTGAATTTATTTTATAAAAATCTAAACCATATTTTCAACAGGAAGTGAAAATGAAACATATATAAAATTAGCATAAATGTTTGTTAGGTATAATTAATAAGTTAGTCTAATTAATTTTTAATTTTTTCTATCTCTAAACAAATTGAGTTTTTTTAGGTATTTGTAATAATTAAATAACAAAAGTAATAATAGTTACTTATTATAATATTAAAATGTAATAATTAAATAATTTGTAACTTATATATACATAATTACAAAATTAATAATTTAATCATAATTTAAAAAATTATATAATTAATTAATAAAAAATAAAGAAAATTTAATAAAATTATTTGGCATATATATATAATTTAAAAAAATTAATAAAATTATTTGGCATATATATATAATTTAAAAATCTTTCTAAATAATAATAAAATAATATAACATAATTAATATTAACCAAAATAATAATATTAATTATTTATTAATTATACTATAAAAATATCAAAAAATAATATAAAAATATTAAAAAATAATGGAAATTAAATATTAATATAAATTTTTTATTTTCCATAATTATGAAAATAAAATTTTATTTCATTTTTTCATAATTCATTATATATATATATATATATATATATATATATATATATATATATATATATATATATATATATATATAATTGAAAATATATCTTTATTAAATACATGTTAAAATAAGAAAAATAAAAATAAAAAAAAATTAAAATAAATCAGAATTTATTAAATATATAAAAAAGAAGAGATAGGTAAAATATTTAACTCCATATAACTACTTTCATGGTATATTTTTAAATAAGCAAAGTATTTAACTCCATTTAACTACTTTCAATGGTATATTTTTAAATTATTTTATTAATTTTAAGATATATAATTTTAAATTTTTATAATTAAATAAAATAATTAAAAATTTAAGAATTATTAAATAAGAAATTTATAAAATTATTAAAACATATCTAATATTTTTAATTAGTTAGTGTTAAAAATTGTGATAATAATGGTAATAATAAAGATATTTAAAAGAAAATTAAAAAATAAAATTAAATACTTAGTATAAAAGATAATAATTATTATAATTATAAAATATAATAATTTTTATATGGTAAGTATTACACGGCAGAACTATGAGAAAATATCTTCATATGACAAGCTATTTTCTTAAAATATCACACGGTAATATAAAGTGAAAGCGGATAAATTTTGACAATTATCCTGAACTTATCTAGTTGTAATATTACAATCCCTTAATTTAAAAATATAACATAAAACCCCATCAACTTTTAAATTTTGCACAATAAAATCCCTCTAACCTCCAATTACCAATTTTTCAGTTAGACGCTCACCTCTACAGTTCTAGCATTGAGTTTAGTTAGTATTTTTCTTTTTTCTCTCAAGCCATGTGTAAATTGAATCATTTTTTCTCTATAGATAGAATAATTTTTCATGCGTAAAAAGAATAATTTTACACTTTGTATAAGAAAGAAGAGAGAAATATTGACTAAGTGTCATGCTTGAGCTATTTATATCAGTTTCTAACTGAAAAATCAATAATTGAAAGTCAGAGGGATTTTATGTAAAATTTAAAAATTTATGAAGTTTTATGTTGCATTTTAAATTTAAATGACTGTACTGTTACAATTATATAAGTTTAGGGACAGTTATTGAAATTTATCCAAGTAAAAACCTTTCTACTTTATATAGAGATATAGATTTCGCTCTTTTGCCAATAAATGAGCGAACTTATTAGCTAATTTTATAGTTTTAATTAAATAATTATAATTTTATAATTATAAAATTATAATTAAATATAAAAAATTTAAGATAAAAAGATAAAAAATTTTATCATGACCAATAAAATCCCACAACAAATAAAAGTAGATGTACTTCAATGATTCATCTTAATTAATTAGTGTCCTCTTATTCTTATCAGAAATATAGAAATATCTATGAGTTAATTATTATTTTTATTAATTTGGCTTTATTAAAAATTCTCATTTTAAATTTCATAGTTTTAATAGTACTTTAAATAATTATTGAGATAAAGTTTATTGATGCTCATAAATAATTATTATTTTTAATTTTCTTCTGATCAATATTCTAATTACTACCAAATAATTACTAAGAGATTTATAAATTTAAGATGATAATTTTAAATTGTCCTGAATAGAAGTGTGCAAACAATTAATTTAATTTTTTTTTAAAATATAAAAATGTTTTTTTTTTAAATAAGCTGAACCAACCTATTATGATTTGAACTGGATTTTAATTCATATTTATTTAAATTTATATAAAATATTTATATAAATATATAAAATTTTAATCAATTCAATTATTTTAAATTTTCAAATTAAAAAATCCAAACAAATTAAATAAATTGAATATTTTTAAAACCTAAAACAGAAGTAATGAAACTAATTTGATTTTTCAATTGTAACCAAAATATGCTGAACTCAAGTCCTTAATCCAGTCAAAAAAGTAGAAATTAATTTTGATTATCTAGCCCTTCAAACATCTAATAACCAATCAAAATGTTGATAAAGAAGTTGGAAATAAAGCATTTGAATTGGAACCGCAGAGGTGGAAGCAAAGGAAAATTTTAATGTCCTTATACTATACATTATTAAATTTAATAATGTTATTTTAATAGAGAAGATCCTTAACTACACTCCTAGAATCAGATTACTAAATTTAAGGAGGTCATAAAGAATATGAAAGTGTATGTAGCACATATTAATAATAAAATGAAAGAGTATCAAATATATCAATCCAAAAATATAAATTAGTAGTGAAAGGAATGAGAAGGAAAAAGAGACTTAAAATAACATGGAGAAGTAATATCAAAAGATTTATAATTTTGAATAATGATGCAGAATTATTTTTAAACAGAGTTAAATTTAAAAAATGATTCATGCATATAACTGAACCTAACTAATGATATGATATTTTAATCACTTTAAAATATCTTTTTATATCCTCTTAATATAATAGAGAAATATAATACACTGAAATATTATCATTATTTAATAATATTATTATTATTTTAAAAAATAACATTAATAATTTGAAAAATATAAAAATAGTTGAAAAGGAAAATAATTATATATATATATATATATTAATATTTAGTAATTTATATATATACATAATTAGAGAATTAATAATTTAATTATAATTTAAAGCAATTATAAAAAAATAGAGAACTCAATAAAATTAAGTAAATTATATTTTTGTATAATAAATTACGACTTGCAATTTGGCATATATATATATATAAAATTCTTAAATTTTTAATAGTTAAATAACTATTAATTAAATATATTTAATATTTTTAATTATTTAATTATAAAAATTGAGATAAGAACATTTAAAAAAATTAAATAAAAAAATAGAATTAAATATAGTCCTTTTAGGAGAAAGGTGGGAGTGGAAAAAAGTAAATATTCAATGAACAGGCAGAAACGCACTATTTCACCACATAAATAGTCCACATGACCAAATTAAAAGCCATCACAAAGGGAGATTCCTTTGAATGCCACAAATTCAGTTCAAATGCTTTGTCCCTCTCTTTTTGTTTCAGAGCATTATATTTGTATTTGAAAATTGCTCTTTAAAGAGACTCCTGAGATTTTTAAATTGGAAAGTTTTAGATTCAACAATATTCAATATATGAATCATTGTAGTTAAATTCTTTCTATTCATCTTTCATAAAATTTTATCATTTTTATTATAAAATTATAACTTTTTTTTAAGTAATCAAAGAAATTTCATTAACTTTAAGGAAAAGTTACTATTTGATCCCTACATTTTAACAAGATTAATTATTTAATTTGTATATTTTAAAAAATATACTATTTAGTCTTTATATTTTATTTTCGTTAAATTATTTAGTCACTTAGTTAAATTTTTTAATAAATTTTAATGCCAGTCAAATTACTATTTAATATCTTTATTTTAGTGAAACAAATTAGTTTGTCCATGTATTTTGAAAAATGTATTAATTAGTCTCTATAATTTGATTCTATTAACTCTTTAGTCTTTCTTGTTATTTTTTTTATACATAAACTATCTTGACCCTTTTCTCCCATAAATTAGGTTGGCATGCCAATAGGGTTTTGATAGCAGTACTGCGTATGATATATGGCTTCATTGCCATTCTGTGATGTGATAGCCTATGGCTATCACGATTATGATGTTTTACTTGGCTTTATGCCTTATTGCTCTTATGGTTTATTAGCCATTCTGTTTGCACGGGAGACACATTGTGACCGATGGTGTGTGACCGAGTACACAGTACCAGTGCTAGTTTACCCGTTTATCGATCAGGTCAATTTGTATAGGGTACTTGGGCATGGAAAAGTATAACTGTAATTGAACTGATTATTAAAGAAAATACGAAAATTAAATATCAGAAATGATTACAATAAAATACAAAGAAGCTCAAGATCATGAAGAAACTAATTAACAAAATGCATGAAGAAGTTAATATCATAAAACGTAATTAGCCCTCGACTAAACATTAAGTTAGTAATTATTCAGTTCTTATGAACACAATAGCTAGGAAATTATTATTTTTATTTGCATATTATATTTTCTTGTATTATTGGCACCACTAAGCTTTATGCTTAGCGCATCGCTTTTGCAACGCGTAGGTACTGAAGATTTGGACAGAGGGCCCAGTAGACCACAGATTGGGTAAGGCCGTTCACAGTTCTACATAGTGTCCGTGTCACCTCACAGACTACAGTGCATTGGTAGGACACTAGGTCCCATTTTGTATTTTGTGATTTTTGTAAATTTAGTAATTAACTTTTATTTTCTCATGTGTATTTGAAACTTATGTAATGTATTTTTGTACTTGTAATTTGTGATTATAAATCACATGTGAGAATTTATTTATGATTTGAGTCTAATGATGATGTGAAATGAATGAATGACAAATAGAGGAATTGTTAAGAAATTGTTGTAAATTGATGTGATACAAATGGAGTTTGTGAATGATTGGAAATCATTGGAAGTGTTTTTAAATAGGTTCAGAAGAACTGTTTTTCCAATTTACAGTGCACTCTGCCGGATTTTCTATAAAAATTGCTTAAAAATTTAGATTTATCAAAAATTGTAAACAAATGATTTAAAAGGGATAAATTGTAATAGAACTATGAATTAGTGCTCCGGCACACTGAGTGGCATAACTTGCTCGGCTACACTGTAGTCGGGTAAGAGTGTCACAACTTTAATACTATAATAAGTAGCTTTATCATTATTATTATTATTACTATAAATACTTGGAAAGTACAATTTAATTAGACATAGAAAAAACTAAGAGTTAATTAGACTAATTTATTCATTATACCCAACAAACACATATGCTAATTTTATATATATTTTAGATTTTTATAAAATAAATTCAAAAGAAAATAAGATCTTAAATTTATCATAGTTATGTCAAGTGATAATTTTTAATTGAATTTATTAATGACTTTTTTTTCATTTCCTAAATAGTTGTAATATAAAATTATTATATAATTTAATTTTCTAAATATAATTCTTAATTAATTTATTTTTCTAAATTCAAATAATGAAAAAGTATTATTAATTACTAAATATAATTGTCATTCGTCATGAAGTTTCTTAATTTTTAATTTGAAAATGTTAATAATAGTAAAATCAATACTCACGTTTATTCTAAAGGAAAATTAAAATTGTTCATGAAATATTTTTAAATTCATTTATTGTAATTAAATTTAGTATTTAATTACTGATAATTTACCAACCCAAGATGTTTAATTTCAAAATTCAACGAATATTATCATAACTATTCAATTATTATCAATTCAAATTTTACTACAATTTAGAATAAAGTATTATGAGATATTTGAATTATTGTGAGAAATTAATAATTGATTTTTTTTAAAATATATCTAATTATTAAAGGTAATGCTAATATATTAATTTTAATTTTTTTAAATAAGAAAAGTCAACATTATAGTTGTAATATATAATTATTAAATATAATTATCACACATTATTATATTTTCTAATTTTTAATTTAAAAACATCAATGGCAATAAAATTAAGACCCATATTTTATTTGAAGGAAAATTAATACTTTAAAATTTTCTCTTTTCTTTTTATATATTTAATAAAATTTAATTTTACTCTAATATTATTTTATTTTTATTATTTTAAATTGATTTATTAATAATAATAATAATAATAATAATAATAATAATAATAATTATTATTATTATTATTATTATAAACAAATAATAACTTATGGTCATTAAAAAAAACTTATGACAATTAAGGCTACTGATTTAAGACCAACAGTTAACTTATTTTGCCAAAATTTATTGCTAACATTTTAAAGTTTTAATATTTTAAATAGTAATATTAAAATTTATTTAATTAAAAAATAATTTTTTTTAATTAACAATTATTATATATATATATATATATATATACACACACACACACTATCGTGCGTAGTGCGGGTATTCCGCTAGTTATATAATAATTGTATATTATATTATTTAGAAAATATAGAAAAAAGCTGTCATTACTAAATTTAATTAAAAATTATTACTTGATATAAATGTGATAGATTTAAAATCCTATTTCTCTTAAATTTATTTTATAAAAATCTAAACCATATTTTCATTAGGAAGTAAAAATGAAACATATATAAAATTAGCATAAATGTTTGTTAGGTATAATTAATAAATTAGTTTAATTAATTTTTAATTATTTCTATCTCTAATTAAATTGAGTTTTTTTAGGTATTTGTGATAATTAAATAACAATAGTAATAATAGCTACTTATTATAATATTAAAGTGTAATAATTAAATAATTTGTAACTTATATATATAATTACAAAATTAATAATTCAATCATAATTTAAAAAAATTATATAATTAATTAATAAAAAATAAAGAAAATTTAATAAAATTAATTGGCATATATATATATAATTTAAAAATCTTTCTAAATAATAATAAAATAATATAACATGGTTAATATTAACCAAAATAATAATATTAATTATACTATAAAAATATCAAAAAATAATATAAAAATATTAAAAAATAATGAAAATTAAATATTAATATAAATTTTTTATTTGCCATAATTATGAAAATAAAATTTTATTTCATTTTTTTCATAATTCATTATATATATATATATAATTGAAAATATGTCTTTATTAAATACATATTAAAATAAGAAAAATTAAAATTTATTAAATATATAAAAAAAAAGAGATAGGCAAAGTATTTAACTCCATATAACTACTTTCATGATATATTTTTAAATAGACAAAGTATTTAACTCCATATAACTACTTTCAATGGTATATTTTTAAATTATTTTATTAATTTTAAGATATATAATCCTTAAATTTTTAATTTTTATAATTAAATGAAATAATTAAAAATTTAAGAATTATTAAATAAAAAATTTATAAAATTATTAAAATATATCTAATATTTTTAATTAGTTAGTGTCAAAAATTGTGATAACAATTATAATAATAAAGATATTTAAAAAAAATTAAAAAATAAAATTAAATACTTAATATAAAAGATAATAATTATTATAATTATAAAATATAATAATTTTTGTATAGTAAGTGTTACGTGGTAAAACTAAGAGAAAATATCTTCATATGACAAGCTCTTTTCTTAGAATATCACATGGTAAGAGATATAGATTTCGCTCTTTTGCCAACAAATAAGCGACCTTATTATTTAATTTTATAGTCTTAATTAAATAATTATAATTTTATAATTATAAAATTATAATTAAATATAAAAAATTTAAGATAGAAAGATAAAAAATTTTATCATGACGAATAAAATCCCACAACAAATAAAAGTAGATGTACTTCAATGATTCATCTTAATTAATTAGTGTACTCTTATTCTTATCAGAAGTATAGAAATATATATGAGTTAATTATTATTTTTATTAATTTGGCTTTATTAAAAATTCTCATTTTAAATTTCATAGTTTTAATAGTACTTTAATAATTATTGAGATAAAGTTTATTGATGCTCATAAATAATTATTATTTTTAATTTTCTTCTTATCAATATTCTAATTACTACCAAATAATTACTAAGAGATTTATAAATTTAAGATGAATTTATTTTTAAAATTTATAAAATAGTTTAATTAACTTATAAGTTAAGATAAATATCCTTTAAACAAGTTAGAAAATAAAAAAATTAGGAGCATAAAGTATCCAAAAAGTTAAGGATAATGACAATAAAACAAGCTAGAATTTAATATTTTTTAATTGAAAATAATTTAATTTCTCAAATTTAGAATTATTAACAAATTTTTTCTCCCTCCCCACCATTCTACCTCGCATTCCTTTCTTTCTATCACGTAGGGCTATTAACCACACACCAACATTCTAAAATTCCTTATCCTATTTTTCGATCCTTAATTGTGCATGGAGAGAAATTAAATAAGGGAAATAAAAAGAAGAAAATTTTTTTAAAAAAAATTTACTTTATGTTGTTTAAATAGATTATTAAAAGAGGAGAGAAATGCAATTTCTTCCTTAATCCTGTGTTTGGATCCTTAATTGTGCAAGGAATTGAAGAGAAATTAAACAAGAGAAATCAAGAGAAAGAGAAGAAAATAAATTTAATTTATTTTTATTGTTTGAATAGATTATTAGAATCGGAGAGAAATGCAATTTCTCCTTAAAAGAAAAGAGAGGAAATAACTGTTATATTATTTTCTTTCTTATGTCTATCATGTTGTAGAATGATATTTTAGTATATTACTATAAATATTTCCGGTTCTCTCCATTTTCCACTAATTTGGAGAGAAATGGTGTAGGTTAATTACAAAGAAGAGGAGAAATTACATTTCTCCTCATTTCTTCTTATTTCTCTTCCTTTCACTCTTTTGCTTAATGTCTAAATAAGGGAATGGAGAGAAATCAAATTTCTTTTCTTTTCTCTTCTCTCCATTCACGTCAGTCCAAACAAAGCATAAAACGAAAAGGGGATATAATGACTATATTACCAAATTATTTCATATTAGTATTATATAGTAAAAGGATATTTTAGTATATTACATCAATTTCTCTCCATTTTTTATCAATTTGGAAATAAATGTTATGGGTTAGTTACAAAGGAGTAGAGAAATAAAATTTCTCCTCTTTTCTTTTCCTTTCTCTCCTCTATTTGATGTACAAACTAAAGAATCAAGAGAAATTAAATATATTTTTTTTTTGCTTTCTCTCCATTTGCTTCCTCACAAATTCCATCTTCATGCATCTCTCCTTTCTATAGGCTATGCCATATTAGGTGAAATAAGCCTGCCTAATATTTTGAAACTTGTAGATAGATTCTCAATATTTTAACAATTCTCACTTATTCTACAAAATGGACAGCAGAATTCAAACCTTTAAACTGTACTAAACGCAAAATGAGAAATTCGTGTTTCTTGTTTTAAAAATAATATAACAACAAGAAAATATCACAAGTTAATTTTTGTGAATCATTTTAAGTTTTACTTCTTAATTTGATGAAATATAAATTGCTTTAGTATCAAAGAAAGATTGGGGAACGAAGAGTAGTATGCTGATTAATTTAATTCGTCAAGCCATTGCAAGGAATTGGGAGATTAGAAAGCTGCATGTTTCCAAGAAAGCTAATTTTTATATGGATTGATGTACAAACTAGCACGACAAAAAAAAAAAAAAAAGAAAAGAAAGAAAGAGATCTAATTTAAGTTGCGTGCATGAAAGATTATAATCAACAAGTTTTATTGGAAGATAGTGAGATTAAAAAAAAATGGAGATCCTACTTTGATTTGCTGTTCAATGCGAGTTATGAGATGACTTTACAAATTTTAATAATGTTATTTTAATAGAGAAGATCCTTAACTACACTCCTAGAATCAGATTACTAAATTTAAGGAGGCCATAAAGAATATGAAAGTGTATGAAGCACATATTGATAATAAAATGAAAGAGTATCAAATATATCAATCCAAAAATACGATAAATTAGTAGTGAAAGAAATGAGAAGGGAAAAGAGAGACGTAAAATAACATGGGAAGTAATATCAAAAGATTTACAATTTTGAATAATGATGTAGAATTGTTTTTAAACAGAGTTAAATTTAAAAAATGATTCATGCATATAACTGAACCTAACTAATGAAATTAAAATTTAGTTATTATTGTTGTTGGAGGGCATTTTATTTGAGTTGGTTTCTCCACGACTCATGTAATGTTTCTTATTCTTATTTTGGTGTAGAAGAGTAGTTTTCAAAGCTTTATATATTGGCCAAAAATTAATTTCACCCTTAGGGATATGCAAATGGAGCTCAACCGAATAAATTAATTTCTTAAATATTTTAAACCGAATCAAACTTTTAAAAGAATTAAATAGAATTTTCAAATTGAATCAATTTGATATGGAATAACTTGAGATTGGTTAAATCATATGATATTTTAATCACTTTAAAATATCTTTTTATATCCTCTTAATATAATAGAGAAATATAATACACTGAAATATTATCATTATTTAATAATATTAATATTATTTTAAAAAATAACATTAATAATTTGAAAAATATAAAAATAGTAGAAAAGGGAAATAATTATATATATATATATATATATATATATATTAATATTTACTAATTTATATATATACATAATTAGAGAATTAATAATTTAATTATAATTTAAAGCAATTATAAAAAAAATAGAGAACTCAATAAAATTAAGTAAATTATATTTTTGTATAATAAATTACGACTTGCAATTTGGCATATATATATATAAAATTCTTAAATTTTTAATAGTTAAATAACTATTAATTAAATATATTTAATATTTTTAATTATTTAATTATAAAAATTGAGATAAGAACATTTAAAAAAATTAAATAAAAAAATAGAATTAAATATAGTCTTTTTAGGAGAAAGGTGGGAGCGGAAAAAAAATAAATACTCAATGAACAGGCAGAAACGCACTATTTCACCACATACATAGTCCACATGACCAAATTAAAAGCCATCACAAAGGGAGATTACTTTGAATGCCACAAATTCAGTTCAAATGCTTTGTCCCTCTCTTTTTGTTTCAGAGCATTATATTTGTATTTGAAAATTGCTCTTTAAAGAGAGTCCTGAGATTTTTAAATTGGAAAGTTTTGGATTCAACGATATTCAATATATGAATCATTGTAGTTAAATTCTTTCTATTCATCGTTGATGAAATTTTATCATTTTTATTATAAAATTATAACTTTTTTTTAAGTAATCAAATAAATTTCATTAACTTTAAGGAAAAGTTACTATTTGGTCCCCACATTTTAACAAAATTAATTATTTAATTTTTATATTTTAAAAAATATATTATTTAGTCTCTGTATTTTATTTTCATTAAATTATTTAGTCACTTAGTTAAATTTTTTAATAAATTTTAGTGCCAGTCAAATTACTATTTAATCTCTTTATTTTAGTGAAACAAATTAATTTGTCTATATATTTTGAAAAATATATTAATTAGTCTCTATAATTTGATTCCGTTAACTCTTTAGTCTCTCCTGTTATTTTTTTATACATAAACTATCTTGACTCTTTTCTCCTATATTTCTCTTTTATCCTATCTTATTTCTCTATCTATATTTCTTCTTTTCTGCATTCATATCTTTCCCCTCCTCATTTTCTCTCTATTTTTCATCGTTTTAAAGGAAACGATACAAGCTACATGCATAAAAAAAAAAATTAATCAATTTCCTTTATCTCCAAGTAACTAAGGTGATAATTTATAAAATTTATTTTTTAATAGAGAAAATATAAAAATGATACTCAATAAATTTAACGAAAATACTTAAATAATTAAAAAATATAAATTCAGATTTAGTCTTCACACAACAAAATTTTCATTTTCATTTAGGAATATGTTTTTCAAAATATTGTTTTTTCAAAATATAAGAACTAATTAATTTATTTTATTAAAATAGAGAGACTAAATAATAATATCTTTCAAAATATAGGGACCAACTAATTAGTTTTACTAAAATAGAGGGATTAAAAAGTAGTTTAACAGGCATTAACTAATAAAAAATTTGACAAATGAACTAAATAGTGTAACAAAAATAACATACATAGACTAAATAATATATTTTTTAAAATACATAAATTAAATAATTAATTTTATTAAAATACATGAACTAGATAATAATTTTTCCTAACTTCAATTCAACAAAAGAGCATCAATAACAAATTTAGAAGGACTAGAATATTACTGTGAAGACCAATAGTAAAACAAGCATTTCGTTGCTTGATTTTTCTTGTTTAGACTTGTTTATCATATATTTCAAATAGAAGATGTATGGTGAGATTCACATATTAAATATATGAGTCTCATATATTTATGTTTTAGATTCATAATAACCAAGTTTAGATAAAAAATAGTAGAACACCCATGCTATGCACAGTATGTGTGAGTATATACATATATAATTAAATCATTAAACCATTATTAATTAAAAAATATTATTCTTTAATTGAAAAAAATTTTAATATTACTATTTAAAATATTAAAACTCTAAAACGTTAGCAATAAATTTTAGCCAAGTAAACTATCAAATCAGTGGCTCTAATGGCCATAATTTTTTTTTAATAGTTATAAGTTATTTTTTTGTTAATAATAATAATAATTATTATTATTAAATCATTTTAAAATAATAAAAATAAAATAATATTAAAGTAAATTAAAATTTATTAAATATATAAAAGGGAGAGAGAAAACTTTTAAGTATTAATTTTCTTTCCAAATAAACATGTGTCTTAATTTTACTTTAATTGACATTTTTCAATTAAAAATTAGGAAACATGATAATATGTGATAGTTGTATTTAGTGCTTTTATTTACAGTTATTTAGGAAAATATATAAAAAAATTTAATGTTGACATTTTTTAAATAAAATTAAAAATTAATAGATAAGTATTACCTTTAATAATTAAATACATTTAAAAATAAAATTTAATTATTAATTTTTCACAAAAATTTAAATATCTCCTAATATTTAGTTCCATTTTAGAGTAGATATTTTAAAGGAAATTAAACTTTTAGCTGTGACAATAATTGAAAAGTCATGATAATATTCTTTGAATTTTAAAATTAAACGTTGTGGGTTAGCATATAATAAATTTTTTAAAAATATTCAAATAAATGGTTTTATTTTCCTTTAAAATAAAGGTGAGTCTTGATTTTTAAATTAAAAATTAAGAAACCTCATAATAAATGATAATTATATTTTGTAATTAATATTTTTATTATTTAAATTTGAAAACTTAAATTAATTTAAGGATTGTATTTAAAAATTAAATCTGTATATATCTGTATAAAGTAGGAAGGTAATCCCAATAGAATGCTATGTGACATTTTTATAAAGAACCTGTCATATGTTAACTTCCATAAATAACTATATTTTATATTAATTATTATTTAATTTTTTATTTCTCTTTAATTATCATTATTATTTATAATACAATCTTAATATTTATTATTTAAATTATTATTTTCTTTTGAATTTGATTTTTAAAAATTAAGACTTTTTATGATTAAATGTAATATTTAAAAATTATTTATATTATTTTTTTATAAATTTATTTGTATAAAATATTATTTTTAATATGTCACCCTCAATAATAATAATAATAATAATAATAATAATAATAATAATAATAATAGTTTAAAGTAAAAAATAATTTAAAAGATTATAACAACAACAACAAAGCAGAAAATGCAGCAATAACGACAACAAGTTACTAGTGGTCATTAATTTAAAAAAAAATTAGCTATTAATTTGTGATTTTTGAAATTCTCTCTATTTTTTATTAATTAATTACACAATTTCTTTAAATTATGATTAAGTTATTAATTCCTTAATTATTTATATATAAATTATAAATTATTTAATTATTACACTCTAATACTATAATAAGTAGCTTTATTATTATTATTATTATTATTATAAATACTGAAAAGTACAATTTAATTAGATATAAAAAAAATTAAGAGTTAATTAGACTAATTTATTCATCATACCCAACAAACACATATGCTAATTTTATATATATTTTAGATTTTTATAAAACAAATTTAAGAGAAAATAAGATCTTAAATTTATCATAGTTATGTCAAGTGATAATTTTTAATTGAATTTATTAATGACATTTTTTTTTCATTTCCTAAACAGTTGTAATCTAAAATTATTATATAATTTAATTTTTTAAATGTAATTCTTAATTAATTTGATTTTCTAAATTCAAATAATGAAAGAGTATTAATTACTAAATAAAATTATCATTTCATTATGAAGTTTCCTAATTTTTATTTTGAAAATGTTAATAATAGTAAAATCAGTACTCATATTTATTCTAAAAGAAAATTAAAACTGTTTTGTGAAATATTTTTAAACCTATTTATTGTAATTAAATTTAGTATTTAATTACTGATAATTTATCAACACAAGATTTTTAATTTTAAAATTCAACGAATATTATCATAGCTATTCAATTATTATCGATTAAAAATTTAATTTCCCTTAAAATATTTACTACAAATTAGAATAGAGTATTAGGAGATATTTAAATTATTGTGAGAAATTAATAATTAAATTTTTTTAAATATATCTAATTATTAAAGATAATGCTAATCCATTAATTTTAATTTTTTTAAATATATCTAATTATTAAAGATAATGCTAATCTATTAATTTTAATTTTTTTAAATAAGAAAAGTCAACATTAAATTTTTTTTATATTTTTTAAATAACTGTAATATATAATTATTAAATATAATTATCACACATTATTATATTTCATAATTTTTAATTTAAAAAATCAATGGCAATAAAATTAGGACTCATATTTAATTTGAAGGAAAATTAATACTTTAAAATTTTCTCTTTTCCTTTTATATGTTTAATAAATTTTAATTTTACTCTAATATTATTTTATTTTTATTATTTTAAATTGATTTAATAATAATTATTATTATTACTATTATTATAAACAAATAATAACTTATGGTCATTAAAAAAAAACTTATGACAATTAAGACTACTGATTTAAGAGCAACAGTTAACTTATTTTGTCAAAATTTATTGCTAACGTTTTAAAGTTTAATATTTTAAATAGGAATATTAAAATTTGTTTAATTAAAAAACAATTTTTTTAATTAACAATGATTATATATATATATATATATATACACACACACAAAAACCTGATTAGTGCGGATATTCCGCTAGTTAAATAATAATTGTATATTATATTATTTAGAAAATATAGAAAAAAATTGTCATTACTAAATTCAATTAAAAATTATCATTTGAAATAAATATGATAGATTTAAAATTCTAACTTCTCCTGAATTTATTTTATAAAAATCTAAACCATATTTTCAACAGGAAGTGAAAATGAAACATATATAAAATTAGCATAAATGTTTGTTAGGTATAATTAATAAGTTAGTCTAATTAATTTTTAATTTTTTCTATCTCTAAACAAATTGAGTTTTTTTAGGTATTTGTAATAATTAAATAACAAAAGTAATAATAGTTACTTATTATAATATTAAAATGTAATAATTAAATAATTTGTAACTTATATATACATAATTACAAAATTAATAATTTAATCATAATTTAAAAAATTATATAATTAATTAATAAAAAATAAAGAAAATTTAATAAAATTATTTGGCATATATATATAATTTAAAAAAATTAATAAAATTATTTGGCATATATATATAATTTAAAAATCTTTCTAAATAATAATAAAATAATATAACATAATTAATATTAACCAAAATAATAATATTAATTATTTATTAATTATACTATAAAAATATCAAAAAATAATATAAAAATATTAAAAAATAATGGAAATTAAATATTAATATAAATTTTTTATTTTCCATAATTATGAAAATAAAATTTTATTTCATTTTTTCATAATTCATTATATATATATATATATATATATATATATATATATATATATATATATATATATATATATATATATAATTGAAAATATATCTTTATTAAATACATGTTAAAATAAGAAAAATAAAAATAAAAAAAAATTAAAATAAATCAGAATTTATTAAATATATAAAAAAGAAGAGATAGGTAAAATATTTAACTCCATATAACTACTTTCATGGTATATTTTTAAATAAGCAAAGTATTTAACTCCATTTAACTACTTTCAATGGTATATTTTTAAATTATTTTATTAATTTTAAGATATATAATTTTTAAATTTTTATAATTAAATAAAATAATTAAAAATTTAAGAATTATTAAATAAGAAATTTATAAAATTATTAAAACATATCTAATATTTTTAATTAGTTAGTGTTAAAAATTGTGATAATAATGGTAATAATAAAGATATTTAAAAGAAAATTAAAAAATAAAATTAAATACTTAGTATAAAAGATAATAATTATTATAATTATAAAATATAATAATTTTTATATGGTAAGTATTACACGGCAGAACTATGAGAAAATATCTTCATATGACAAGCTATTTTCTTAAAATATCACACGGTAATATAAAGTGAAAACGGATAAATTTTGACAATTATCCCTGAACTTATCTAGTTGTAATATTACAATCCCTTAATTTAAAAATATAACATAAAACCCCATCAACTTTTAAATTTTGCACAATAAAATCCCTCTAACCTCCAATTACCAATTTTTCAGTTAGACGCTCACCTCTACAGTTCTAGCATTGAGTTTAGTTAGTATTTTTCTTTTTTCTCTCAAGCCATGTGTAAATTGAATCATTTTTTCTCTATAGATAGAATAATTTTTCATGCGTAAAAAGAATAATTTTACACTTTGTATAAGAAAGAAGAGAGAAATATTGACTAAGTGTCATGCTTGAGCTATTTATATCAGTTTCTAACTGAAAAATCAATAATTGAAAGTCAGAGGGATTTTATGTAAAATTTAAAAATTTATGAAGTTTTATGTTGCATTTTAAATTTAAATGACTGTACTGTTACAATTATATAAGTTTAGGGACAGTTATTGAAATTTATCCAAGTAAAAACCTTTCTACTTTATATAGAGATATAGATTTCGCTCTTTTGCCAATAAATGAGCGAACTTATTAGCTAATTTTATAGTTTTAATTAAATAATTATAATTTTATAATTATAAAATTATAATTAAATATAAAAAATTTAAGATAAAAAGATAAAAAATTTTATCATGACCAATAAAATCCCACAACAAATAAAAGTAGATGTACTTCAATGATTCATCTTAATTAATTAGTGTCCTCTTATTCTTATCAGAAATATAGAAATATCTATGAGTTAATTATTATTTTTATTAATTTGGCTTTATTAAAAATTCTCATTTTAAATTTCATAGTTTTAATAGTACTTTAAATAATTATTGAGATAAAGTTTATTGATGCTCATAAATAATTATTATTTTTAATTTTCTTCTGATCAATATTCTAATTACTACCAAATAATTACTAAGAGATTTATAAATTTAAGATGATAATTTTAAATTGTCCTGAATAGAAGTGTGCAAACAATTAATTTAATTTTTTTTTAAAATATAAAAATGTTTTTTTTTTAAATAAGCTGAACCAACCTATTATGATTTGAACTGGATTTTAATTCATATTTATTTAAATTTATATAAAATATTTATATAAATATATAAAATTTTAATCAATTCAATTATTTTAAATTTTCAAATTAAAAAATCCAAACAAATTAAATAAATTGAATATTTTTAAAACCTAAAACAGAAGTAATGAAACTAATTTGATTTTTCAATTGTAACCAAAATATGCTGAACTCAAGTCCTTAATCCAGTCAAAAAAGTAGAAATTAATTTTGATTATCTAGCCCTTCAAACATCTAATAACCAATCAAAATGTTGATAAAGAAGTTGGAAATAAAGCATTTGAATTGGAACCGCAGAGGTGGAAGCAAAGGAAAATTTTAATGTCCTTATACTATACATTATTAAATTTAATAATGTTATTTTAATAGAGAAGATCCTTAACTACACTCCTAGAATCAGATTACTAAATTTAAGGAGGTCATAAAGAATATGAAAGTGTATGTAGCACATATTAATAATAAAATGAAAGAGTATCAAATATATCAATCCAAAAATATAAATTAGTAGTGAAAGGAATGAGAAGGAAAAAGAGAGACTTAAAATAACATGGAGAAGTAATATCAAAAGATTTATAATTTTGAATAATGATGCAGAATTATTTTTAAACAGAGTTAAATTTAAAAAATGATTCATGCATATAACTGAACCTAACTAATGATATGATATTTTAATCACTTTAAAATATCTTTTTATATCCTCTTAATATAATAGAGAAATATAATACACTGAAATATTATCATTATTTAATAATATTATTATTATTTTAAAAAATAACATTAATAATTTGAAAAATATAAAAATAGTTGAAAAGGAAAATAATTATATATATATATATATATTAATATTTAGTAATTTATATATATACATAATTAGAGAATTAATAATTTAATTATAATTTAAAGCAATTATAAAAAAATAGAGAACTCAATAAAATTAAGTAAATTATATTTTTGTATAATAAATTACGACTTGCAATTTGGCATATATATATATATAAAATTCTTAAATTTTTAATAGTTAAATAACTATTAATTAAATATATTTAATATTTTTAATTATTTAATTATAAAAATTGAGATAAGAACATTTAAAAAAATTAAATAAAAAAATAGAATTAAATATAGTCCTTTTAGGAGAAAGGTGGGAGTGGAAAAAAGTAAATATTCAATGAACAGGCAGAAACGCACTATTTCACCACATAAATAGTCCACATGACCAAATTAAAAGCCATCACAAAGGGAGATTCCTTTGAATGCCACAAATTCAGTTCAAATGCTTTGTCCCTCTCTTTTGTTTCAGAGCATTATATTTGTATTTGAAAATTGCTCTTTAAAGAGACTCCTGAGATTTTTAAATTGGAAAGTTTTAGATTCAACAATATTCAATATATGAATCATTGTAGTTAAATTCTTTCTATTCATCTTTCATAAAATTTTATCATTTTTATTATAAAATTATAACTTTTTTTTAAGTAATCAAAGAAATTTCATTAACTTTAAGGAAAAGTTACTATTTGATCCCTACATTTTAACAAGATTAATTATTTAATTTGTATATTTTAAAAAATATACTATTTAGTCTTTATATTTTATTTTCGTTAAATTATTTAGTCACTTAGTTAAATTTTTTAATAAATTTTAATGCCAGTCAAATTACTATTTAATATCTTTATTTTAGTGAAACAAATTAGTTTGTCCATGTATTTTGAAAAATGTATTAATTAGTCTCTATAATTTGATTCTATTAACTCTTTAGTCTTTCTTGTTATTTTTTTTATACATAAACTATCTTGACCCTTTTCTCCCATAAATTAGGTTGGCATGCCAATAGGGTTTTGATAGCAGTACTGCGTATGATATATGGCTTCATTGCCATTCTGTGATGTGATAGCCTATGGCTATACTGATTATGATGTTTTACTTGGCTTTATGCCTTATTGCTCTTATGGTTTATTAGCCATTCTGTTTGCACACCGGGAGACACATTGTGACCGATGGTGTGACGGCCCGAGGTACCTGGTACCCAGTGCTAGTTTACCCGTTTATCCAATTAAGTCAATTTGTATAGGTTACTTGGGCATGGAAAAGTATAACTGTAATTGAACTGATTATTAAAGAAAATACGAAAATTAAATATCAGAAATGATTACAATAAAATACAAAGAAGCTCAAGATCATGAAGAAACTAATTAACAAAATGCATGAAGAAGTTAATATCATAAAACGTAATTAGCCCTCGACTAAACATTAAGTTAGTAATTATTCAGTTCTTATGAACACAATAGCTAGGAAATTATTATTTTTATTTGCATATTATATTTTCTTGTATTATTGGCACCACTAAGCTTTATGCTTAGCGCATCGCTTTTGCAACGCGTAGGTACTGAAGATTTGGACAGAGGGCCCAGTAGACCACAGATTGGGTAAGGCCGTTCACAGTTCTACATAGTGTCCGTGTCACCTCACAGACTACAGTGCATTGGTAGGACACTAGGTCCCATTTTGTATTTTGTGATTTTTGTAAATTTAGTAATTAACTTTTATTTTCTCATGTGTATTTGAAACTTATGTAATGTATTTTTGTACTTGTAATTTGTGATTATAAATCACATGTGAGAATTTATTTATGATTTGAGTCTAATGATGATGTGAAATGAATGAATGACAAATAGAGGAATTGTTAAGAAATTGTTGTAAATTGATGTGATACAAATGGAGTTTGTGAATGATTGGAAATCATTGGAAGTGTTTTTAAATAGGTTCAGAAGAACTGTTTTTCCAATTTACAGCCGGCACTCTGCCGGATTTTCTATAAAAATTGCTTAAAAATTTAGATTTATCAAAAATTGTAAACAAATGATTTAAAAGGGATAAATTGTAATAGAACTATGAATTAGTGCTCCGGCACACTGAGTGGCATAACTTGCTCGGCTACACTGTAGTCGGGTAAGGGGTGTCACAACTTTAATACTATAATAAGTAGCTTTATCATTATTATTATTATTACTATAAATACTTGGAAAGTACAATTTAATTAGACATAGAAAAAACTAAGAGTTAATTAGACTAATTTATTCATTATACCCAACAAACACATATGCTAATTTTATATATATTTTAGATTTTTATAAAATAAATTCAAAAGAAAATAAGATCTTAAATTTATCATAGTTATGTCAAGTGATAATTTTTAATTGAATTTATTAATGACTTTTTTTTCATTTCCTAAATAGTTGTAATATAAAATTATTATATAATTTAATTTTCTAAATATAATTCTTAATTAATTTATTTTTCTAAATTCAAATAATGAAAAAGTATTATTAATTACTAAATATAATTGTCATTCGTCATGAAGTTTCTTAATTTTTAATTTGAAAATGTTAATAATAGTAAAATCAATACTCACGTTTATTCTAAAGGAAAATTAAAATTGTTCTGTGAAATATTTTTAAATTCATTTATTGTAATTAAATTTAGTATTTAATTACTGATAATTTACCAACCCAAGATGTTTAATTTCAAAATTCAACGAATATTATCATAACTATTCAATTATTATCAATTCAAATTTTACTACAATTTAGAATAAAGTATTATGAGATATTTGAATTATTGTGAGAAATTAATAATTGATTTTTTTTAAAATATATCTAATTATTAAAGGTAATGCTAATATATTAATTTTAATTTTTTTAAATAAGAAAAGTCAACATTATAGTTGTAATATATAATTATTAAATATAATTATCACACATTATTATATTTTCTAATTTTTAATTTAAAAACATCAATGGCAATAAAATTAAGACCCATATTTTATTTGAAGGAAAATTAATACTTTAAAATTTTCTCTTTTCTTTTTATATATTTAATAAAATTTAATTTTACTCTAATATTATTTTATTTTTATTATTTTAAATTGATTTATTAATAATAATAATAATAATAATAATAATAATAATTATTATTATTATTATTATTATTATTATAAACAAATAATAACTTATGGTCATTAAAAAAAACTTATGACAATTAAGGCTACTGATTTAAGACCAACAGTTAACTTATTTTGCCAAAATTTATTGCTAACATTTTAAAGTTTTAATATTTTAAATAGTAATATTAAAATTTATTTAATTAAAAAATAATTTTTTTTAATTAACAATTATTATATATATATATATATATATATACACACACACACACTATCGTATGAAAAGTGGTATTCCGCTAGTTATATAATAATTGTATATTATATTATTTAGAAAATATAGAAAAAAGCTGTCATTACTAAATTTAATTAAAAATTATTACTTGATATAAATGTGATAGATTTAAAATCCTATTTCTCTTAAATTTATTTTATAAAAATCTAAACCATATTTTCATTAGGAAGTGAAAATGAAACATATATAAAATTAGCATAAATGTTTGTTAGGTATAATTAATAAATTAGTTTAATTAATTTTTAATTATTTCTATCTCTAATTAAATTGAGTTTTTTTAGGTATTTGTGATAATTAAATAACAATAGTAATAATAGCTACTTATTATAATATTAAAGTGTAATAATTAAATAATTTGTAACTTATATATATAATTACAAAATTAATAATTCAATCATAATTTAAAAAAATTATATAATTAATTAATAAAAAATAAAGAAAATTTAATAAAATTAATTGGCATATATATATATAATTTAAAAATCTTTCTAAATAATAATAAAATAATATAACATGGTTAATATTAACCAAAATAATAATATTAATTATACTATAAAATTATCAAAAATAATATAAAAATATTAAAAATAATGAAAATTAAATTTTAATATAAATTTTTTATTTGCCATAATTATGAAAATAAAATTTTATTTCATTTTTTTCATAATTCATTATATATATATATATAATTGAAAATATGTCTTTATTAAATACATATTAAAATAAGAAAAATTAAAATTTATTAAATATATAAAAAAAAAGAGATAGGCAAAGTATTTAACTCCATATAACTACTTTCATGATATATTTTTAAATAGACAAAGTATTTAACTCCATATAACTACTTTCAATGGTATATTTTAAATTATTTTATTAATTTTAAGATATATAATCCTTAAATTTTTAATTTTTATAATTAAATGAAATAATTAAAAATTTAAGAATTATTAAATAAAAAATTTATAAAATTATTAAAATATATCTAATATTTTTAATTAGTTAGTGTCAAAAATTGTGATAACAATTATAATAATAAAGATATTTAAAAAAAATTAAAAATAAAATTAAATACTTAATATAAAAGATAATAATTATTATAATTATAAAATATAATAATTTTTGTATAGTAAGTGTTACGTGGTAAAACTAAGAGAAAATATCTTCATATGACAAGCTCTTTTCTTAGAATATCACATGGTAAGAGATATAGATTTCGCTCTTTTGCCAACAAATAAGCGACCTTATTATTTAATTTTATAGTCTTAATTAAATAATTATAATTTTATAATTATAAAATTATAATTAAATATAAAAAATTTAAGATAGAAAGATAAAAATTTTATCATGACGAATAAAATCCCACAACAAATAAAAGTAGATGTACTTCAATGATTCATCTTAATTAATTAGTGTACTCTTATTCTTATCAGAAGTATAGAAATATATATGAGTTAATTATTATTTTTATTAATTTGGCTTTATTAAAAATTCTCATTTTAAATTTCATAGTTTTAATAGTACTTTAATAATTATTGAGATAAAGTTTATTGATGCTCATAAATAATTATTATTTTTAATTTTCTTCTTATCAATATTCTAATTACTACCAAATAATTACTAAGAGATTTATAAATTTAAGATGAATTTATTTTTAAAATTTATAAAATAGTTTAATTAACTTATAAGTTAAGATAAATATCCTTTAAACAAGTTAGAAAATAAAAAAATTAGGAGCATAAAGTATCCAAAAAGTTAAGGATAATGACAATAAAACAAGCTAGAATTTAATATTTTTTAATTGAAAATAATTTAATTTCTCAAATTTAGAATTATTAACAAATTTTTTCTCCCTCCCCACCATTCTACCTCGCATTCCTTTCTTTCTATCACGTAGGGCTATTAACCACACACCAACATTCTAAAATTCCTTATCCTATTTTTCGATCCTTAATTGTGCATGGAGAGAAATTAAATAAGGGAAATAAAAAGAAGAAAATTTTTTTAAAAAAAATTTACTTTATGTTGTTTAAATAGATTATTAAAAGAGGAGAGAAATGCAATTTCTTCCTTAATCCTGTGTTTGGATCCTTAATTGTGCAAGGGAATTGAAGAGAAATTAAACAAGAGAAATCAAGAGAAAAGAGAAGAAAATAAATTTAATTTATTTTTTATTGTTTGAATAGATTATTAGAATCGGAGAGAAATGCAATTTCTCCCTTAAAAGAAAAGAGAGGAAATAACTGTTATATTATTTTCTTTCTTATGTCTATCATGTTGTAGAATGATATTTTAGTATATTACTATAAATATTTCCGGTTCTCTCCATTTTCCACTAATTTGGAGAGAAATGGTGTAGGTTAATTACAAAGAAGAGGAGAAATTACATTTCTCCTCATTTCTTCTTATTTCTCTTCCTTTCACTCTTTTGCTTAATGTCTAAATAAGGGAATGGAGAGAAATCAAATTTCTTTTCTTTTCTCTTCTCTCCATTCTCGTCAGTCCAAACAAAGCATAAAAGGAAAAGGGGATATAATGACTATTTTACCATTTTTTTTCTTATTTGTATTATATAGTAAAAGGATATTTTAGTATATTACATCAATTTCTCTCCATTTTTTATCAATTTGGAAATAAATGTTATGGGTTAGTTACAAAGGAGTAGAGAAATAAAATTTCTCCTCTTTTCTTTTCCTTTCTCTCCTCTATTTGATGTACAAACTAAAGAATCAAGAGAAATTAAATATATTTTTTTTTTTTTGCTTTCTCTCCATTTGCTTCCTCACAAATTCCATCTTCATGCATCTCTCCTTTCTATAGGCTATGCCATATTAGGTGAAATAAGCCTGCCTAATATTTTGAAACTTGTAGATAGATTCTCAATATTTTAACAATTCTCACTTATTCTACAAAATGGACAGCAGAATTCAAACCTTTAAACTGTACTAAACGCAAAATGAGAAATTCGTGTTTCTTGTTTTAAAAAATAATATAACAACAAGAAAATATCACAAGTTAATTTTTTGTGAATCATTTTAAGTTTTACTTCTTAATTTGATGAAATATAAATTGCTTTAGTATCAAAGAAAGATTGGGGAACGAAGAGTAGTATGCTGATTAATTTAATTCGTCAAGCCATTGCAAGGAATTGGGAGATTAGAAAGCTGCATGTTTCCAAGAAAGCTAATTTTTATATGGATTGATGTACAAACTAGCACGACAAAAAAAAAAAAAAAAAAAAGAAAAGAAAGAAAGAGATCTAATTTAAGTTGCGTGCATGAAAGATTATAATCAACAAGTTTTATTGGAAGATAGTGAGATTAAAAAAAAATGGAGATCCTACTTTGATTTGCTGTTCAATGCGAGTTATGAGATGACTTTACAAATTTTAATAATGTTATTTTAATAGAGAAGATCCTTAACTACACTCCTAGAATCAGATTACTAAATTTAAGGAGGCCATAAAGAATATGAAAGTGTATGAAGCACATATTGATAATAAAATGAAAGAGTATCAAATATATCAATCCAAAAATACGATAAATTAGTAGTGAAAGAAATGAGAAGGGAAAAGAGAGACGTAAAATAACATGGGGAAGTAATATCAAAAGATTTACAATTTTGAATAATGATGTAGAATTGTTTTTAAACAGAGTTAAATTTAAAAAATGATTCATGCATATAACTGAACCTAACTAATGAAATTAAAATTTAGTTATTATTGTTGTTGGAGGGCATTTTATTTGAGTTGGTTTCTCCACGACTCATGTAATGTTTCTTATTCTTATTTTGGTGTAGAAGAGTAGTTTTCAAAGCTTTATATATTGGCCAAAAATTAATTTCACCCTTAGGGATATGCAAATGGAGCTCAACCGAATAAATTAATTTCTTAAATATTTTAAACCGAATCAAACTTTTAAAAGAATTAAATAGAATTTTCAAATTGAATCAATTTGATATGGAATAACTTGAGATTGGTTAAATCATATGATATTTTAATCACTTTAAAATATCTTTTTATATCCTCTTAATATAATAGAGAAATATAATACACTGAAATATTATCATTATTTAATAATATTAATATTATTTTAAAAAATAACATTAATAATTTGAAAAATATAAAAATAGTAGAAAAGGGAAATAATTATATATATATATATATATATATATATTAATATTTACTAATTTATATATATACATAATTAGAGAATTAATAATTTAATTATAATTTAAAGCAATTATAAAAAAAATAGAGAACTCAATAAAATTAAGTAAATTATATTTTTGTATAATAAATTACGACTTGCAATTTGGCATATATATATATAAAATTCTTAAATTTTTAATAGTTAAATAACTATTAATTAAATATATTTAATATTTTTAATTATTTAATTATAAAAATTGAGATAAGAACATTTAAAAAAATTAAATAAAAAAATAGAATTAAATATAGTCTTTTTAGGAGAAAGGTGGGAGCGGAAAAAAAATAAATATTCAATGAACAGGCAGAAACGCACTATTTCACCACATACATAGTCCACATGACCAAATTAAAAGCCATCACAAAGGGAGATTACTTTGAATGCCACAAATTCAGTTCAAATGCTTTGTCCCTCTCTTTTTGTTTCAGAGCATTATATTTGTATTTGAAAATTGCTCTTTAAAGAGAGTCCTGAGATTTTTAAATTGGAAAGTTTTGGATTCAACGATATTCAATATATGAATCATTGTAGTTAAATTCTTTCTATTCATCGTTGATGAAATTTTATCATTTTTATTATAAAATTATAACTTTTTTTTAAGTAATCAAATAAATTTCATTAACTTTAAGGAAAAGTTACTATTTGGTCCCCACATTTTAACAAAATTAATTATTTAATTTTTATATTTTAAAAAATATATTATTTAGTCTCTGTATTTTATTTTCATTAAATTATTTAGTCACTTAGTTAAATTTTTTAATAAATTTTAGTGCCAGTCAAATTACTATTTAATCTCTTTATTTTAGTGAAACAAATTAATTTGTCTATATATTTTGAAAAATATATTAATTAGTCTCTATAATTTGATTCCGTTAACTCTTTAGTCTCTCCTGTTATTTTTTTATACATAAACTATCTTGACTCTTTTCTCCTATATTTCTCTTTTATCCTATCTTATTTCTCTATCTATATCTCTTCTTTTCTGCATTCATATCTTTCCCCTCCTCATTTTCTCTCTATTTTTCATCGTTTTAAAGGAAACGATACAAGCTACATGCATAAAAAAAAAAAATTAATCAATTTCCTTTATCTCCAAGTAACTAAGGTGATAATTTATAAAATTTATTTTTTAATAGAGAAAATATAAAAATGATACTCAATAAATTTAACGAAAATACTTAAATAATTAAAAAATATAAATTCAGATTTAGTCTTCACACAACAAAATTTTCATTTTCATTTAGGAATATGTTTTTCAAAATATTGTTTTTTCAAAATATAAGAACTAATTAATTTATTTTATTAAAATAGAGAGACTAAATAATAATATCTTTCAAAATATAGGGACCAACTAATTAGTTTTACTAAAATAGAGGGATTAAAAAGTAGTTTAACAGGCATTAACTAATAAAAAATTTGACAAATGAACTAAATAGTGTAACAAAAATAACATACATAGACTAAATAATATATTTTTTAAAATACATAAATTAAATAATTAATTTTATTAAAATACATGAACTAGATAATAATTTTTCCTAACTTCAATTCAACAAAAGAGCATCAATAACAAATTTAGAAGGACTAGAATATTACTGTGAAGACCAATAGTAAAACAAGCATTTCGTTGCTTGATTTTTCTTGTTTAGACTTGTTTATCATATATTTCAAATAGAAGATGTATGGTGAGATTCACATATTAAATATATGAGTCTCATATATTTATGTTTTAGATTCATAATAACCAAGTTTAGATAAAAAATAGTAGAACACCCATGCTATGCACAGTATGTGTGAGTATATACATATATAATTAAATCATTAAACCATTATTAATTAAAAAATATTATTCTTTAATTGAAAAAAATTTTAATATTACTATTTAAAATATTAAAACTCTAAAACGTTAGCAATAAATTTTAGCCAAGTAAACTATCAAATCAGTGGCTCTAATGGCCATAATTTTTTTTTAATAGTTATAAGTTATTTTTTTGTTAATAATAATAATAATTATTATTATTAAATCATTTTAAAATAATAAAAATAAAATAATATTAAAGTAAATTAAAATTTATTAAATATATAAAAGGGAGAGAGAAAACTTTTAAGTATTAATTTTCTTTCCAAATAAACATGTGTCTTAATTTTACTTTAATTGACATTTTTCAATTAAAAATTAGGAAACATGATAATATGTGATAGTTATATTTAGTGCTTTTATTTACAGTTATTTAGGAAAATATATAAAAAAATTTAATGTTGACATTTTTTAAATAAAATTAAAAATTAATAGATAAGTATTACCTTTAATAATTAAATACATTTAAAAATAAAATTTAATTATTAATTTTTCACAAAAATTTAAATATCTCCTAATATTTAGTTCCATTTTAGAGTAGATATTTTAAAGGAAATTAAACTTTTAGCTGTGACAATAATTGAAAAGTCATGATAATATTCTTTGAATTTTAAAATTAAACGTTGTGGGTTAGCATATAATAAATTTTTTAAAAATATTCAAATAAATGGTTTTATTTTCCTTTAAAATAAAGGTGAGTCTTGATTTTTAAATTAAAAATTAAGAAACCTCATAATAAATGATAATTATATTTTGTAATTAATATTTTTATATTATGTAAATTTGAAAAATTAAATTAATTAAGGATTGTATTTAAAAAATTAAATCTGTATATATCTGTATAAAGTAGGAAGGTAATCCCAATAGAATGCTATGTGACATTTTTTATAAAGAACCTGTCATATGTTAACTTCCATAAATAACTATATTTTATATTAATTATTATTTAATTTTTTTATTTCTCTTTTAATTATCATTATTATTTATAATACAATCTTAATATTTATTATTTAAATTATTATTTTCTTTTGAATTTGATTTTTAAAAATTAAGACTTTTTATGATTAAATGTAATATTTAAAAATTATTTATATTATTTTTTTATAAATTTATTTGTACAAAATATTATTTATAATATGTCACCCTCAATAATAATAATAATAATAATAATAATAATAATAATAATAATAATAATAGTTTAAAATAAAAAATAATTTAAAAGATTATAACAACAACAACAAAAAAAAAAAGAGAACTCAATAAAATTAAGTAAATTATATTTTTGTATAATAAATTACGACTTGCAATTTGGCATATATATATATATATAATTCTTAAATTTTTAATAGTTAAATAACTATTAATTAAATATATTTAATATTTTTAATTATTTAATTATAAAAATTGAGATAAGAACATTTAAAAAAATTAAATAAAAAAATAGAATTAAATATAGTATTTGAAAATTGCTCTTTAAAGAGAGTCCTGAGATTTTTAAATTGGAAAGTTTTAGATTCAACAATATTCAATATATGAATCATTGTAGTTAAATTCTTTCTATTCATCGTTCATAAAATTTTATCATTTTTATTATAAAATTATAACCTTTTTTAAAGTAATCAAAGGAATTTCATTAACTTTAAGGAAAAGTTACTATTTGATCCCTACATTTTAACAAAATTAATTATTTAATTTGTATATTTTAAAAAATATACTATTTAGTTTTTATATTTTATTTTTGTTAAAGTATTTAGTCACTCAGTTAAATTTTTTAATAAATTTTAATGTCAATCAAATTACTATTTAATCTCTTTATTTTAGTGAAACAAATTAGTTTGTCTATGTATTTTGAAAAATATATTAATTAGTCTCTATAATTTGATTACGTTAACTCTTTAGTCTCTCCTGTTATTTTTTTATACATAAACTATCTTGACCTTTTTCCCCCATATTTCTCTTTTATCCTCTCTTATTTCTCTTCCTATATTTCCTTTTTTCTGCATTCATATCTTTTCCCTCCTCATTTTCTCTATATTTTTTATCGTTTGAAACTACATGCATAAAAAAAAAAAAAGTTAATCAGTTCCCCTATATCTCCAAGTAACTACGGTGATAATTTAGAAAATTTGTTTTTCAATAGATAAAATATAAAAATGATGCTCAATAAATTTAATGAAAATACTTGAATAATTAAAAAAAATATAAATACAAATTTAGTCTCCACACAACAAAATTTTCATTTTCATTTGGGAATATGTTTTTCAAAATATAAGAACTAATTAATTAGTTTTATTAAAATAGAGAGACTAAATAATAATGTCTTTCAAAATATAGAAACCAACTAATTAGTTTTTACTAAAATAGAGGAACTAAAGAGTAGTTAACATGTATTAACTAATAAAAAATTTGACAAAGGAACTAAATGGTTTAACAAAAATAAAATACATAGACTAAATAATATATTTTTTAAAATATATGAACTAAATAATTAATTTTATTAAAATACATGGACTAGATAATAATTTTTCCTAACTTCAATTCAACAAAAGAGCATCAATAACAAATTTAGAAGGATTAGAATATTGCTCTGAAGACCAATCTTAAAACAAGCATTTCGTTGTTTATCATATATTTTAAATACAAGATGTATAGTGAGATTCACATATTAAATATATGAGTCCCATATATTTATATTTTAAATTCATGATAATCAAGTTTAGATAAAAATAGTAGAATACTCATGTTATGGACAGTATGTGTGAGTGTGTGTGAATATATATATATATATAATTAAATCATTAAACCATTATTAATTAAAAAATATTATTCTTTAATTGAAAAAATTTTAATGTTGCTCTTTAAAAAATTAAAACTTTAAAACGTTAGTAATAAATTTTAGCCAAATAAGCTATCAAATCAGTGGCATAATGGCTATAATTTTTTTTTAATAGTTATAAGTTATTTTTTTTAATAATAATAATAATAATAATAATTATTATTAAATCATTTTAAAATAATAAAAATAAAATAATATTAAAATAAATTAAAATTTATTAAATATGTAAAAGGAAGAGAAAAAACTTTTAAGTATTAATTTTCTTTCCAAATAAATATGGGTCTTAATTTTACTTCAATTGATATTTTTCAATCAAAAACTAGGAAATATAATAATGTGTGATAGTTATATTTAGTGCTTATATTTTCAGTTATTTAGGAAATATATAAAAAAATTTAATGTTGTCATTTTTTTTTTAAAAATTAAAAATTAATGGATAAGTATTACCTTTAATAATTAGATACATTTAAAAATAAAATTCAATCATTAATTTTTTACAAAAATTCAAATATCTCATAATATTTAGTTCCATTTTAGAATAGATATTTTAAAGGAAATTAAACTTTTAATTGTGGCAATAATTGAAAAGTCATGATAATATTTTTTGAATTTTGAAATTAAACGTTTTGGGTTAGCAAATTATCAACACTTAAATACTAAATTTAATTGCAATAAATTTTTTAAAAATTTTCAAATAAATGGTTTTATTTTCCTTTAAAATAAACGTGAGTCTTGATTTTTAAATTAAAAATTAAGAAACCTCATAATAAATGATAATTATATTTAATAATTAATAATTTTATATTATTTAAATTTAAAAAATCAAATTAATTAAGGATTGTATTTAAAAAATTAAATCTGTATATATCTATATAAAGTAGGAAGGTAATCCCAATAGAATGCTATGTGACACTTTTTTTAAAGAACCTATCATATGTTAACTTCCATAAATAACTATCTTTTATACTAATTATTATTTAATTCTTTTTAATTTCTCTTTTAATTATCATTATTATTTATAATACACCCTTAATATTTATGATTTAAATTATTATTTTCTTTTGAATTTGATTTTTAAAAATTAAAACTTTTTATGATTAAATGTAATATTTAAAAATTATTTATATTATTTTTTTATAAATTTATTTGTACAAAATATTATTTGTAATATGTCACCCTCTATAATAATAATAATAATAATAATAATAATAATAGTTTAAAGTAAAAAATAATTTAAAAGATGATAACAACATCAACAACAATAACAAAACAGCAACCGCACCAATAATGACAACAAGTTACTTATGGTCATTAATTTAAAAAAAAAATGGCTATTAATTTGTGATCTTTGAAATTCTCTCTATTTTTTATTAACTAATTATACAATTTCTTTAAATTATGATTAAGTTATTAATTTCCTAATTATTTATATATAAATTATAAATTATTTAATTATTACACTTTAATACTATAATAAGTAGCTTTATCATTATTATTATTATTATTATTACTGGAAAGTACAATTTAATTAGACATAGAAAAAACTAAGAGTTAATTAGACTAATTTATTCATTTTACCCAACAAACACATATGCTAATTTTATATATATTTTAGATTTTTATAAAACAAATTCAAGAGAAAATAAGATATTAAATTTATCATAGTTATGTCAAGTGATAATTTTTAATTGAATTTATTAATGACTTTTTTTTCATTTCCTAAACAGTTGTAATATAAAATTATTATATAATTTAATTTTCTAAATATAATTCTTAATTAATTTGATTTTCTAAATTCAAATAATGAAAAAGTATTATTAATTACTAAATATAATTGTCATTCATTATGAAGTTTCTTAATTTTTAATTTGAAAATGTTAATAATAGTAAAATTAATACTCACGTTTATTCTAAAGGAAAATTATAATTGTTCTGTGAAATATTTTTAAACCCATTTATTGTAATTAAATTTAGTATTTAATTACTGATAATTTACCAACCCAAGATGTTTAATTTCAAAATTCAACGAATATTATCATAACTATTCAATTATTATCAATTCAAATTTTACTACAAATTAGAATAAAGGATTATGAGATATTTGAATTATTGTGAGAAATTAATAATTAATTTTTTTTTAAATATATCTAATTATTAAAGGTAATGCTAATCTATTAATTTTAATTTTTTTAAATAAGAAAAGTCAACATTAAATTTTTTCTGTATTTTTTAAATAGTTGTAATATATAATTATTAAATATAATTATCACACATTATTATATTTTCTAATTTTTAATTTAAAAACATCAATGGCAATAAAATTAAGACCCATATTTAATTTGAAGGAAAATTAATACTTTAAAATTTTCTCTTTTCTTTTTATATATTTAATAAATTTTAATTTTACTCTAATATTATTTTATTTTTATTATTTTAAATTGATTTAATAATAATAATAATAATAATAATAATAATAATTATTATTATTATTATTATTATTATTATTATTATTATTATTATTATTATTATTATAAACAAATAATAACTTATGGTCATTAAAAAAAAACTTATGACAATTAAGGCTACTGATTTAAGGCTACTGATATACACACACTATCGTGCGTAGTGCCGGTATTCCGCTAGTTATATAATAATTGTATATTATATTATTTAGGAAATATAGAAAAAAGCTGTCATTACTAAATTCAATTAAAAATGATCACTTGATATAAATGTGATAGATTTAAAATCTTATTTCTCTTAAATTTATTTTATAAAAATCTAAACCATATTTTCATTAGGAAGTGAAAATGAAACATATATAAAATTAGCATAAATGTTTGTTAGGTATAATTAATAAATTAGTTTAATTAATTTTTAATTATTTCTATCTCTAATTAAATTGAGTTTTTTTAGGTATTTGTGATAATTAAATAACAATAGTAATAATAGCTACTTATTATAATATTAAAGTGTAATAATTAAATAATTTGTAACTTATATATATAATTACAAAATTAATAATTCAATCATAATTTAAAAAAATTATATAATTAATTAATAAAAAATAAAGAAAATTTAATAAAATTAATTGGCATATATATAATTTAAAAATCTTTCTAAATAATAATAAAATAATATAACATGGTTAATATTAACCAAAATAATAAATTATTTATTAATTATACTATAAAAAATATCAAAAAATAATATAAAAATATTAAAAAATAATGAAAATTAAATATTAATATAATTTTTTTATTTGCCATAATTATGAAAATAAAATTTTATTTCATTTTTTTCATAATTCATTATATATTATATATATATATATAATTGAAAATATGTCTTTATTAAATACATATTAAAATAAGAAAAATTAAAATAAATTAAAATTTATTAAATATATAGAAAAAAAGAGATAGGCAAAGTATTTAACTCCATATAACTACTTTCATGATATATTTTTAAATAGGCAAAGTATTTAACTTCATATAACTACTTTCAATGGTATATTTTTAAATTATTTTATTAATTTTAAGATATATAATCCTTAAATTTTTATAATTAAATGAAATAATTAAAAATTTAAGAATTATTAAATAAGAAATTTATAAAATTATTAAAATATATCTAATATTTTTAATTAGTTAGTGTCAAAAATTGTCACGACCCAACCTATGGGCCGAATCGGCACTAGGACCTGGGCCAACCTAAAGCCCCCGAGGCCCATAGTAAGCCTAACTATTCCTGAACCCAACTCTAATGCCCATTTGAGCCCATTTTCAAGAATTCAGCCGGACAGAGTTCGGCCATAAAATGGACCTTTCAACGGGGAGTTTTTTACTCACCCGACCTGTAAACAATATATAATCATTTGGGGAGCTCAGCTCACCCTCCACATACTCATAACAGCATAAAATAAGTGGGAGCTCAGCTCCCTCATCCAGTCCATCAACATGCATAAAATAATAATTTTACAGGTCTAAAAATTACAATTTATATTACAAACCCAATTCAAATAAAAATTTCTAACACATGCGGAAATTCTAAGAGTTAACAGGTTTACACAAAAATAAATAAATGACCTGCGAGGGAGAAAAGCAGATTAACCTCAAAAATATCCTCCTGTGGCCTGGAAAAATATTGAACAGGAATGAGCGTTCGACTCAAAGAGTAAAATATCAATTTTAACCATAATCTCTATAACTATCTAAAACTAATACACCCTGTAGAGTGAAATGCAACATCAGCAATATTTTCACATCATAACATCAAAAAGGTAATTTGGAGCACTCACACACCCAGTAATATCAATCATAATATATGAGAGTTGATCCCCTATACAGCTCTCTTAGATCCAACTTGTGCCAGCGAAGAACTCAAGCCGTGTCTATCCCGAAGGACCGGGTCCTAGCAAAGATCTCAAGCCGTGTCTACCCGTCCTATCCATAGTCCACATCACATCACATGCACGCCAACGCACGCACACTGCTCCAAATTACCACAACAACATGCATGGCACTTTAACAATTGTGAATGCAATATAAAACGTGCCTAGAGTTTAACTACATAGATACATACATATAAGTGATGCATGGGCATGCTTAAACATATAATAATAACGAAATTACAATTAAAATTAATATTTAACTCACAGACTTGACAGCAGTCACTGTGGCGGCTGGGCAGAGGAAGAAGGCTGTCCCAGCTCACCTGACAATTACATTATAATTATTTAATACAATTGACTCAATACAAACCAAGAAAAGACCAAATACGTCCTAAGTCGTGCCGAAAATCCGATCGAGTCTCCCCCATACCTAGGACCTACCCAACCTGCAAAATGGCTCAAAACGCACTTCTATATTCACAAATCATACACTCACAACTCAATCACATCACACAGCCCCCCCTGGGCCCATCCAAACAGTCCTCAATCACAATATGTAAATTTACAGTTTAGTTCTTATAATTGATTATTTTTGCAAAAACTGCCCAAATAAGCTCTAAAAATTCTAAAACTTTGCCCTGCGGTCCTTAGCAATATTACTAGCCTATTGCAAAAAGAATCATAAATTTCTGAGCTACCACAAATATTTTATAGATTTTTAATCCCATTTAAGCACTAAAAATTACAAAAAAGCAAGGTTCGGGTTTACCTTTGCCGATTCCGACTTCGGGGACGCGCTCGGGAGATCTGACAATGGTGGGGTAGCCAAAATCTCGATCCAATTCGGAGACTTTTCCGGTAGTCGGTCTGTCTGGCCGAAAATTCACAGACCTGGAAAACTATCGAATTTCCACGAATTGAAGATACCTACACGAAGCCCACAACACGGGGGTTAGTACATAAATTTTACGAAATTTTCTAAGCTCATGTAATGCTCGAAAAAACACTACGAAATTCCGTGGGACCCACCGAAAAACGGTGTCAGAAAATTTTAAAATTTATATTGCTGCGAAGCTCTCGACCAGTGGAGCGCTCTAGTACTCTCGGTTTTCTCGTGGGGTTCAAGGTTTGCGAGAAATCTAGACCAAAAGTCAAAATGGGCTAAAACTTCCTGGACAAAAATTGGACAAACCGCTCAATGGATTTTGGTGTTCTTGGTGTCTATGGAAAGCTCTCGAGGTGTAGATGGGTTTAGACACAAGACCCGGCCCAATCGGTGGCCGGATCGGCCGGATTTCGGCCGGAAAGTCGGCGGTCGCGCCGCTGCCGCTGGCCGCTCGCCACGCTTGTCGCTCCAGCCGGCGAGTTGGAGGCGGGGAGGTGCGCCGGCCCGTGGCGGAGAGGCGGGCCGCCAGTGGGGTGGGAGGAGAGAGAAAATGGGAGAGAGAGAGAAGAAGGAGAATGCGCGCGGGAGAGGAGAAGAAGAAGAAAAAGGAGCAGGCCTGATTCGGCCGGTCCAATCCGGTCCAGATCGATTCAGCCGGTTCGATTCATGATACAAAATTTTGAATTTTTACTCTGCCCTAGGACCAAAACGAGGCCCAAAAATTCCGAAAAAATTCTAGAAAACTCAGAAAAATTCGTAGACTCCAAATATATTTTTAGTTTTGCCACGTGGTCTTTAAATAAATTTTTAAAAATCATCAAAGTTTTATATTTTCTGGAAATCAAACCCGATTTTTTTTTTAACTTATAAACTCAACTTATAAGTCTAAAAAAATTATAAACAAACAAATAAATTTATTTTTGAAATTTATAAAGTAATTTAATTAACTTATAGGTCAAGATAAATATCCTTTAAACAAGTTAGAAAATAAAAGAATTAAAAGCATTAAGAGCGTCAAGTATCCAAAAAGTTAAGGATAACGACAATAAAACAAGCTAGATTTTAATATTTTTTCAAATTAAGTTATCCTCAATTAAATAAGATCCATATGTAAAATAAAATAAATATTTATACATGAAAGAGTTATACATATTTTTATTCCTTTATCACAAAGGTATAAATGTGGCTACAATTGGTTTGACCACTACAGAAAATCCAGGGGGTTCTTGCATAGAAACTTCCTGGAGAGTTGATGAACATAAAAAAATTGTGTTGCTCATTGGCTAGTCAATTTGTCAAATGTAATTTTACTTTGGACCATGACTTTAATGGGTTCCACAAGGAATTTTATATGAATTTGTCATTGTATAGTAGTATTAAAATTTGGTGACAAATTAGGATTCAATATTGGTGATCAAAGTAATGAGAAGGAAAGTTCATTTAGGTTGAGTCCTTCGATCCAGGAACTTTTTTTTTAAAATTTTTTTTTTGTGTCCGCTTGTTTTCCATATGAATTAATTCTTGCAATGGAGGGTAATATTAAAAGGGCAGCTTTCCCTTTAAAATATTTTTCTGAATTTTTTAAACCCAAAATAGTTTGAGAAATTTAAAATTAGATTAATCTAAGAGACTGCGTTGAGTAATTTATAAATTTTATTTTAAATAAAAATCTGAATTAATCAACTCAATTAGCTAGTTACAAATTTAGAAATTAAAATAAAATAATAATAAAATATATAATATATAAATATGTAAAATAAATAATAATAGAAAAATAAAACTTTCTAATATAATTTATTATAAGTTATATATTTTAATATATTTTGCTTATAAATTGTTATAAAAATATGCATATAATTACCCTTGAGATTTAGTTATTTATACACGTTAATCTTTATATTTTTTTAATTGAAAATAATTTAATTTCTCAAATTCAGAATTATTAACAAATTTTTTTCTCCCTCCCCACCATTCTACCTCGCATTCCTTTCTTTCTATCACATAGGGCTATTAACCACACACCAACATTCTAAAATTCCTTATCCTATTTTTGGATCCATGTATTTTTGGATCCTTAATTGTGCAGGGAGAGAAATTAAATAAGGGAAATAAAGAGAAGAAAAAATTTTTTAAACAAATTTACTTTATGTTGTTTGAATAGATTATTAAAAGAGGAGAGAAATGCAATTTCTTCCTTAACCCTGTGTTTGGATCCTTAATTGTGCAAGAGAATTGGAGAGAAATTAAATAAGAGAAATGAAGAGAAAAGAAAAGAAAATAAATTTAATTTACTTTTTATTGTTTAGATAGATTATTAGAATTAGAGAGAAATACAATTTCTCCCTTAAAAGAAAAGAGATGAAATAACTATTATATTATTTTCTTTCTTATGTCTATTATATTGTAGAATGATATTTTAGTATATTATTATAAATTTCTCTTTAGTTCTCTCCATTTTCGATCAATTTGAAGAGAAATAGTGTAGGTTAATTACAAAGAAGAGGAGAAATCCTCATTTCTTCTTATTTCTCTTCCTTTCTCTCTTTTGCTTAATGTCCAAATAAGAGAATGGAGAGAAATAAAATTTATCCTCTTTTCTTTTCCTTTCTCTCCTCTATTTGATGTACAAACTAAAGAATCAAGAGAAATTAAATATATTTTTTTTTTTGCTTTCTCTCCATTTGCTTCCTCGCAAATTCCATCTTCATGCATCTCTCCTTTCTATAGGCTATGCCATATTAGGTGAAATAAGCCTGCCTAATATTTTGAAACTTGTTGATAGATTCTCAATATTTTAACAATTCTCAGTTATTCTACAAAATGGACAGCAGAATTCAAACCTTTACACTGTACTAAACGCAAAATGAGAAATTCGTGTTTCTTGTTTTAAAAAATAATATAACAATAAGAAAATATCGCAAGTTAATTTTTGTGAATCATTTTAAGTTTTACTTCTTAATTTGATGAAATATAAATTGCTTTAGTATCAAAGAAAGATTGGGGAACGAAGAGTAGTATGCTGATTAATTTAATTCGTCAAGTCATTGCAAGGAATTGGGAGATTAGAAAGCTGCATGTTTCCAAGAAAGCTAATTTTTATATGGATTGATGTACAAACTAGCACCACAAAAAAGAGATCTAATTTAAGTTGAGTGCATGAAAGATTATAATCAACAAGTTTTATCGAAAGATAGTGAGATTAAAAAAAAATGGAGATGCTACTTTGATTTGCTGTTCAATGCGAGTTATGAGAAGACTTTACAAATTCTAATAATGTTATTTTAATAGAGAAGATCCTTAACTACACTCGTTGAATCAGATTACTAAATTTAAGGAGGCCATAAAGAATATGAAAGTGTATAAAGCACATATTGATAATAAAATGAAAGAGTATCAAATATATTAGTCCAAAAATACGATAAATTAGTAGTAAAATGAATGAGAAAGGAAAAGAGAGGCTTACAATAATATGGGGAAATAATATCAAAAGATTTACAATTTTGAATAATGATGTAGAATTGTTTTTAAACAGAGTTAAATTTAAAAAATGATTCATGCATATAACTGAACCTAACTAATGAAATTAAAATTTAGTTATTACTGTTGTTGGAGGGCATTTTATTTGAGTTGGTTTCTCCACGACTCATGTAATGTTTCTTATTCTTATTTTGGTGTGGAAGAGTAGTTTTCAAAGTTTTATATATTGGCCAAAAATTAATTTCACCCTTAGGGATATGCAAATGGAGCTCAACCGAATAAATTAATTCCTTAAATATTTTAAACCGAATCAAACTTTTAAAAGAATTAAATAGAATTTTCAAATTGAATCAATTTGATATGGAATAACTTGAGATTGGTTAAATCATATGATATTTTAATCACTTTAAAATATCTTTTTATATCCTCTTAATATAATAGAGAAATATAATACACTGAAATATTATCATTATTTAATAATATTAATATTATTTTAAAAAATAACATTAATAATTTGAAAAATATAAAAATAGTCGAAAAGGGAAATAATTATATATATATATATATATATATATATATATATATATATATATATATATATATATATATATATATATTTAATTAGAGAATTATATTTAGTAATTAATATTTTTATATTATGTAAATTTGGAAAATCAAATTAATTAAGGATTGTATTTAAAAAATTAAATCTGTATATATCTATATAAAGTAGGAAGGTAATCCCAATAGAATGCTATGTGACACTTTTTTTAAAGAACCTGCCACATGTTAACTTCCATAAATAACTATCTTTTATACTAATTATTATTTAATTTTTTTTATTTCTCTTTTAATTATCATTATTATTTATAATACAACCTTAATATTTATGATTTAAATTATTATTTTCTTTTGAATTTGATTTTTAAAAATTAAAACTTTTTATGATTAAATGTAATATTTAAAAATTATTTATATTATTTTTTTATAAATTTATCTGTACAAAATATTATTTGTAATATGTCACCCTCCATAATAATAATAATAATAATAATAATAATAATAATAATAATAGTTTAAAGTAAAAAATAATTTAAAAAAGGATAACAACAACAACAAAGCAGCAACCACACCAATAATGACAACAAGTTACTTATGGTCATTAATTTAAAAAAAAAATGGCTATTAATTTGTGATCTTTGAAATTCTCTCTATTTTTTATTAACTAATTATACAATTTTTTAAAATTATGATTAAGTTATTAATTTTCTAATTATTTATATATAAATTACAAATTATTTAATTATTACACTTTAATACTATAATAAGTAGCTTTATTATTATTATTATTATTATTATTGGAAAGTACAATTTAATTAGACATAAAAAAAATTAAGAGTTAATTAGACTAATTTATTCATTATACCCAACAAACACATATGCTAATTTTATATATATTTTAGATTTTTATAAAACAAATTCAAGAGAAAATAAGATCTTAAATTTATCATAGTTATATCAAGTGATAATTTTTAATTGAATTTATTAATGACTTTTTTTTCATTTCCTAAACAGTTGTAATATAAAATTATTATATAATTTAATTTTCTAAATATAATTCTTAATTAATTTGATTTTCTAAATTCAAATAATGAAAAAGTATTAATTACTAAATATAATTGTTATTCATTATGAAGTTTCCTAATTTTTAATTTGAAAATGTTAATAATAATAAAATCAATCCTCACTTTTATTCTAAAGGAAAATTAAAATTGTTCTGTGAAATATTTTTAAACCTATTTATTATAATTAAATTTAATATTTAATTACTGATAATTTACCAACCCAAGATGTTTAATTTCAAAATTCAACGAATATTATAATAACTATTCAATTATTATCAATAAAAATTTTAATTTCCTTTAAAATATTTACTACAAATTAAAATAAAGTATTAGGAGATATTTGAATTATTGTGAGAAATTAATAATTGAATTTTTTTTAAATATATCTAATTATTAAAGGTAATGCTAACCTATTAATTTTAATAGAGAAGATCCTTAACTACACTCATAGAATCAGATTACTAAATTTAAGGAGGCCATAAAGAATATAAAAGTATATGCAGCACATATTGATAATAAAATGAAAGAGTATCAAATATATCAGTCCAAAAATACGATAAATTAGTAGTGAAAGGAATGAGAAGGGAAAATAGAGACTTAAAATAATATAGGGAAGTAAATCAAAAGATTTATAATTTTGAATAATGATATAGAATTATTTTTAAATGGAGTTAAATTTAAAAAATGATTCATACATATAACTGAACCTAACTAATGAAATTAAAATTTAGTTATCATTGTTGTTGGAGGGCATTTTGAGTTGGTTTCTCCACGACTCATTTAATGTTTCTTATTCTTGTTTTGGTGTAGAAGAGTAGTTTTCAAAGCTTTATATATTGGCCAAAAATTAATTTCACCCTTAGGGATATGCAAATGGAGCTCAACCGAATAAATTAATTTCTTAAATATTTTAAACCGAATCAAACTTTTAAAAGAATTAAATAGAATTTTCAAATTGAATCAATTTGATATGGAATAACTTGAGATTGGTTAAATCATATGATATTTTAATCACTTTAAAATATCTTTTTATATCCTCTTAATATAATAGAGAAATATAATACACTGAAATATTATTATTATTTAATAATATTAATATTATTTTAAAAAATAACATTAATAATTTGAAAAATATAAAAATAGTCGAAAAGGGAAATAATTATATATATATATATAGTAATTTATATATATACATAATTAGAGAATTAATAATTTAATTATAATTTAAAGCAATTATAAAAAAATAGAGAACTCAATAAAATTAAGTGAATTATATTTTTGTATAATAAATTACGACTTGCAATTTGGCATATATATATATATATATAAAATTCTTAAATTTTTAATAGTTAAATAACTATTAATTAAATATATTTAATATTTTTAATTATAAAAATTGAGATAAGAACATTTAAAAAAATTAAATAAAAAAATAGAATTAAATATAGTCCTTTTAGGAGAAAGGTGGGAGTGGAAAAAGTAAATATTCAATGAACAGGCAGAAACGCACTATTTCACCACATACATAGTCCACATGACCAAATTAAAAGCCATCACAAAGGGAGATTCCTTTGAATGCCACAAATTCAGTTCAAATGCAAAAGCATGATATATACTTTTTCCCTCTCTTTTTGTTTCAGAGCATTATATTTGCATTTGAAAATTGCTCTTTAAAGAGAGTCCTGAGATTTTTAAATTGGAAAGTTTTAGATTCAACAATTTTCAATATATGAATCATTGTAGTTAAATTCTTTCCCTTCATCCTTGATAAAATTTTATCATTTTTATTATAAAATTATAACTTTTTTTTAAGTAATCAAAGAAATTTCATTAACTTTAAGGAAAAGTTACTATTTGATCCCTACATTTTAACAAAATTAATTATTTAATTTTTTTATTTTAAAAAATATACTATTTAGTCTTTATATTTTATTTTTATTAAAGCATTTAGTCACTCAGTTAAATTTTTTAATAGATTTTAATACCAGTCAAATTACTATTTAATCTCTTTATTTTAGTGAAACAAATTAGTTTGTCCATATATTTTGAAAAATATATTAATTAGTCTCTATAATTTGATTTCGTTAACTATTTAGTCTCTCCTGTTATTTTTTTATACATAAACTATCTTAGCCCTTTTCCCCCATATTTCTCTTTTATCCTCTCTTATTTCTCTCCCTATATTTCTTATTTTCTGCATTCATATCTTTCCCCTCCTCATTTTCTCTCTATTTTTCATCGTTTGAAAGGAAATGATACAAGCTACATGCATTAAAAAAAAAAAAAAAGTTAATCAGTTCTCCTATATCTTCAAGTAACTAAGGTGATAATTTAGAAATTTTGTTTTTCAATAGAGAAAATATAAAAATGATGCTCAATAAATTTAATGAAAATACTTGAATAATTAAAAAAAATATAAATTCAAATTTAGTCTCCACACAACAAAATTTTCATTTTCATTTAGGAATATGTTTTTCAAAATATAAGAATTAATTAATTAGTTTTATTAAAATAGAGAGACTAAATAATAATATCTTTCAAAATATATGGACCAATTAATTAGTTTTTATTAAAATAGAGGGATTAAAAAGTAGTTTAACATGTATTGACTAATAAAAAATTTGACAAAGGAACTAAATAGTTTAACAGAAATAAAATACATAGACTATAGTATATTTTTTAAAATACATGAACTAAATAATTAATTTTATTAAAATACATGGACTAGATAATAATTTTTTCTAACTTCAATTCAACAAAAGAGCATCAATAACAAATTTAGAAGGACTAGAATATTACTCTAAAGACTAATCGTAAAACAAGCATTTCGTTGCTTGATTTTTCTTGTTTAGACTTGTTTATCATATATTTCAAATACAAGATGTATGGCGAGATTCACATATTAAATATATGAGTCCCATATATTTATGTTTTAGATTCATGATAACCAAGTTTAGATAAAAAATAGTAGAATACCCGTGCTATGCACAATATGTGTGAGTGTGTGTGTGTGTGTATATATATATAATTAAATTATTAAACCATTATTAATTAAAAAATATTATTCGTTAATTGAAAAAAATTTTAATATTACTAGTTAAAATATTAAAACTCTAAAACGTTAGTAATAAATTTTAGCCAAGTAAACTATCAAATCAGTGGCTCTAATGGCCATAATTTTTTTTTAATAGTTATAAGTTACTTTTTTGTTAATAATTATAATAATAATAATTATTGTTATTCAATCATTTTAAAATAATAAAAATTAAATAATATTAAAGTAAATTAAAATTTATTAAATATATAAAAGGGAGAGAGAAAACTTTTAAGTATTAATTTTCTTTCCAAATAAACATGTGTCTTAAATTTACTTTAATTGACATTTTTCAATCAAAAATTAGGAAACATGATAATGTGTGATAGTTATATTTAGTGCTTATATCTACAGTTATTTAGGAAATATATAAAAAAATTTAATGTTGACATTTTTTAAATAAAATTAAAAATTAATGGATAAGTATTACCTTTAATAATTAAATACATTTAAAAATAAAATTCAATCATTAATTTTTCACAAAAATTCAAATATCTCCTAATATTTAATTTCATTTTAGAGTAGATATTTTAAAAGAATTAAACTTTTAGCTTTGGCAATAATTGAAAAGTCATGATAATATTCTTTAAATTTTGAAATTAAACGTTTTGGGTTAGCAAATTATCAATAATTAAATATTAAATTTAATTATAATAAATTTTTTAAAAATATTCAAATAAATGGTTTTATTTTCCTTTAAAATAAAGGTGAGTCTTGATTTTTAAATTAAAAATTAAGAAACCTCATAATAAATGACAATTATATTTAGTAATTAATATTTTTATATTATGTAAATTTGGAAAATCAAATTAATTAAGGATTGTATTTAAAAAATTAAATCTGTATATATCTATATAAAGTAGGACGGTAATTCCAATACAATGCTATGTGACACTTTTTTTAAAGAACCTGCCATATGTTAACTTCCATAAATAATTATATTTTATACTAATTATTATTTAATTTTTTTAATTTCTCTTTTAATTATTATTATTATTTATAATACAACCTTAATATTTATGATTTAAATTATTATTTTCTTTTGAATTTGATTTTTAAAAATTAAGACTTTTTATTATTAAATGTAATATTTAAAAATTATTTATATTATTTTTTATAAATTTATTTGTACAAAATATTATTTATAATATGTCACCCTCAATAATAATAATAATAATAATAATAATAATAATAATAATAGTAATAATAATAGTTTAAAGTAAAAAATAATTTAAAAGATTATAACAACAACAACAAAGCAGCAACTGCAGCAATAATGACAACAAGTTACTGACGGTCATTAATTTAAAAAAAAATTTGCTAATAATTTGTGACCTTTGAAATTCTCTCTATTTTTTATTAATTAATTACACAATTTTTTTAAATTATGATTAAGTTATTAATTTTCTAATTATTTATATATAAATTATAAATTATTTAATTATTACACTTTAATACTATAATAAGTAGCTTTATTATTATAAATACTGAAAAGTACAATTTAATTAGACATAAAAAAACTAAGAGTTAATTAGACTAATTTATTCATTATACCCAATAAACACATATGCTAATTTTATATATATTTTAGATTTTTATAAAACAAATTTAAGAGAAAATAAGATCTTAAACTTATCATAGTTATTTCAAATGATAATTTTTAATTGAATTTATTAATAACATTTTTTTTTCATTTCCTAAACAGTTGTAATATAAAATTATTATATAATTTAATTTTTTAAATAAAATTCTTAATTAATTTGATTTTCTAAATTCAAATAATAAAAAAGTATTAATTATTAAATATAACTATCATTTCATTATGAAGTTTCCTAATTTTTAATTTGGAAATGTTAATAATAGTAAAATCAATCATCGCATTTATTCTAAAAGAAAATTAAAAATATTTTTAAACTTATTTATTGTAATTAAATTTAGTATTTAATTACTGATAATTTATTAATACTAGATGTTTAATTTTAAAATTCAATAAATATTATCATAGCTATTCAATTATTACCAATTAGAAATTTAATTTCCCTTAAAATATTTACTACAAATTAGAATAAAGTATTAGGAGATATTTGAATTATCGTGAGAAATTAATAATTGAATTTTTTTTAAATATATCTAATTATTAAAGGTAATGCTAATCCATTAATTTTAATTTTTTTAAATAAGAAAAGTCAATATTAAATTTTTTCTATATTTTTTAAATAACTGTAATAAATAATTATTAAATATAATTATCATACATTGTTATATTTCATAATTTTTAATTTAAAAAATCAATAGCAATAAAATTAGGACTCATATTTAATTTGAAGGAAAATTAATACTTTAAAATTTTCTCTTTTCCTTTTATATATTTAATAAATTTTAATTTTACTCTAATATTATTTTATTTTTATTATTTTAAATTGATTTAATAATAATAATAATAATAATAATAATAATAATAATTATTATTATTATTATTATTATTATAAACAAATAATAACTTATGGTAATTAAAAAAAAACTTATGACAATTAAGGCTACTGATTTAAGAGCAACAGTTAACTTATTTTGCCAAAATTTATTGCTAACGTTTTAAAGTTTTAATATTTTAAATAGTAATATTAAAATTTATTTAATTAAAAAATAATTTTTTTAATTAACAATTATTATATATATATATATATACACACACACTATCGTGCGTAGTGCGGGTATTCCGCTAGTTATATAATAATTGTATATTATATTATTTAGGAAATATAGAAAAAAGCTATCATTACTAAATTAAATTAAAAATTATTACTTGATATAAATGTGATAGATTTAAAATCCTATTTCTATTAAATTTATTTTATAAAAATCTAAACCATATTTTCATTAGGAAGTGAAAATGAAACATATATAAAATTAGCATAAATGTTTGTTAGGTATAATTAATAAATTAGTTTAATTAATTTTTAATTATTTCTATCTCTAAACAAATTGAGTTTTTTTAGGTATTTGTAATAAGTAAATAACAAAAGTAATAATAGCTGCTTATTATAATATTAAAATGTAATAATTAAATAATTTGTAACTTATATATACATAATTATAAAATTAATAATTTAATCATAATTTAAAAAATTATATAATTAATTAATAAAAAATAAAGAAAATTTAATAAAATTATTTGGCATATATATATATATAATTTAAAAATCTTTCTAAATAATAATAAAATAATATAACATGGTTAATATTAACCAAAATAATAATATTAATTATACTATAAAAAATATCAAAAAATAATATAAAAATATTAAAAAATAATGAAAATTAAATATTAATATAAATTTTTTATTTGCCATAATTATGAAAATAAAATTTTATTTCATTTTTTTTTCATAATTCATTATATATATATAATTGAAAATATGTCTTTATTAAATACATATTAAAATAAGAAAAATTAAAATTTATTAAATATATAAAAAAAAGAGATAGGCAAAGTATTTAACTCCATATAACTACTTTCATGATATATTTTTAAATAGACAAAGTATTTAACTCCATATAACTACTTTCAATGGTATATTTTTAAATTATTTTATTAATTTTAAGATATATAATCCTTAAATTTTTAATTTTATAATTAAATGAAATAATTAAAAATTTAAGAATTATTAAATAAGAAATTTATAAAATTATTAAAATATATCTAATATTTTTAATTAGTTAGTGTCAAAAATTGTGATAACAATTATAATAATAACGATATTTAAAAAAAATTAAAAAATAAAATTAAATACTTAATATAAAAGATAATAATTATTATAATTATAAAATATAATAATTTTTGTATAGTAAGTGTTACGTGGTAAAACTAAGAGAAAATATCTTCATATGACAAGCTCTTTTCTTAGAATATCACATGGTAAGAGATATAGATTTCGCTCTTTTGCCAACAAATAAGCGACCTTATTATTTAATTTTATAATCTTAATTAAATAATTATAATTTTATAATTATAAAATTATAATTAAATATAAAAAATTTAAGATAGAAAGATAAAAAATTTTATCATGACGAATAAAATCCCACAACAAATAAAAGTAGATGTACTTCAATGATTCATCTTAATTAATTAGTGTACTCTTATTCTTATCAGAAGTATTGAAATATATATGAGTTAATTATTATTTTTATTAATTTGGCTTTATTAAAAATTCTCATTTTAAATTTCATAGTTTTAATAGTACTTTAAATAATTATTGAGGTAAAGTTTATTGATGCTCGTAAATAATTATTATTTTTAATTTTCTTCTTATCAATATTCTAATTACTACCAAATAATTACTAAGAGATTTATAAATTTAAGATGAATTTATTTTTAAAATTTATAAAATAGTTTAATTAACTTATAAGTTAAGATAACTATCCTTTAAACAAGTTAGAAAATAAAAAAATTAGGAGCATAAAGTATCCAAAAAGTTAAGGATAATGACAATAAAACAAGCTAGATTTTAATATTTTTTCAAATTAAGTTATCCTCAATTAAATCAGATCCATATGTAAAATAAAATAAATATTTATACATGAAAGAGTTATACATATTTTTATTCCTTTATCACAAAGGAATAAGTGTGGCTACAATTGGGGTTCTTGCATAGAAACTTCCTGGGAAGTTGATGAACATAAAAAAATTGTGTTGCTCATTGGCTAGTCAATTTGTCAAATGTAATTTTACTTTTGACCATGACTTTAATGGGTTCCACAAGGAATTTTATATGAATTTGTCATTGTCTAGTAGTGTTAAAATTTGGTGACAAATTAGGATTCAATATTGGTGATCAAAGTAATGAGAAGGAAAGTTCATTTAGGTTGAGTCCTTCAATCCAGGAACTTTTTTTTTTAATTTTTTTTTGTGTCCGCTTGTTTTCCATATGAATTAATTCTTGCAATGGAGGGTAATAATAAAAGGGCAGCTTTCCCTTTAAAATATTTTTCTGAATTTTTTAAACCCAAAATAGTTTGAGAAATTTAAAATTAAATTAATCTAAGAGATTGTGTTGAGTAATTTATAAATTTTATTTTAAATAAAAATCTGAATTAATCAACTCAATTAGCTAGTTAAAAATTTAGAAATTAAAATAAAATAATAATAAAATATATAATATATAAATATGCAAAATAAATAATAATAGAAAAATAAAACTTTCTAATATAATTTATTATAAGTTATATATTTTAATATATTTTGTTTATAAATTTTTATAAAAATATGCATATAATTACCCTTGAGATTTAGTTATTTACACACTTTAATCTTTATATTTTTTTAATTGAAAATGATTTAATTTCTCAAATTTAGAATTATTAACAAATTTTTTCTCCCTCCTCACCATTCTACCTCGCATTCCTTTCTTTCTATCACATAGGGCTATTAACCACACACCAACATTCTAAAATTCCTTATCCTATTATTTTTGGATCCTTAATTGTGCATGGAGAGAAATTAAATAAGGGAAATAAAAAGAAGAAATTTTTTTTTAAAAAAATTTACTTTATGTTGTTTAAATAGATTATTAAAAGAGGAGAGAAATGCAATTTCTTCCTTAACCCTGTGTTTGGATCCTTAATTGTGCAAGGGAATTGAAGAGAAATTAAACAAGAGAAATGAAGAGAAAAGAGAGGAAAATAAATTTAATTTATTTTTTATTGTTTGAATAGATTATTAGAATTGGAGAGAAATGCAATTTCTTCCTTAAAAAAAAAGAAAGGAAATAACTATTATATTATTTTCTTTCTTATGTCTATTATGTTGTAGAATGATATTTTAGTATATTACTATAAATTTTTCTTCAGTTCTCTCTATTTTTCACTAATTTGGAGAGAAATTGTGTGGGTTAATTACAAAGAAGAGGAGAAATTGCATTTCTCCTCATTTCTTCTTATTTCTCTTCCTTTCTCTCTTTTGCTTAATGTCCAAATAAGGGAATGGAGAGAAATCAAATTTCTTGTCACGACCCAACCTATGGGCCGGACCGGCACTAGGACCTGGGCCAGCCTAAAGCCCCCGAGGCCCGTAGTAAGCCTAACTATTCCTTAACCCAACTCTAAGGCCCATTTGGGCCCAAATTCAAGAAACCAACCGGACAGAGTCCGTCCATAAAGTAGACCTTTCAACGGGGAGTTTTTGACTCACCCGACCTATAAACAAAATATATCATCAATTGGGGAGCTCAGCTCACCCTCCACATACTCATATCAGCATCAAAAATAAATGGGAGCTGATCCAATCCATCAAACATGCATATAATAATCTTACAGGTCTACATGACAATTTATATTACAGACCTGAATCATTTAAATATCTCTAACACATGCGGAAATTCTAGGAGTAAATAAAATTACACAAATATTGATAAACAACCTGCGAAGGAGAAAAGCAGGTTAACCACAATAAAATCCTCCTGTAGCCTGAAAAAATATTGAACAGGAGTGAGCGTTCGACTCAGAGAGTAAAATATCAATTTTAACCATAATCTCTATAACTATCTAGAACTAATGCAACCTGTGGAGTGAAATACAACAGCAACAATATTTTCACATCATAACAGCAAAAAGGTAATTTGGAGCACTCACACACCCTGTAATATCAATCATAATATATGGGAGCTGATCCCCTATACAGCTCTCTTAAATCCAACCTGGTGCCAGCGAAGAACTCAGCTCGGACTTCCACTTAATAACCAAATCGGGGTCCCAGCGAAGAACTCAAGCCGTGTCTACCCCGAAGGACCGGGTCCCAGCGAAGATCTCAAGCCGTGTCTACCCGTCCTATCCATAGTCCACACCACATCACACGCACACTGCTCCAAATTACCACAACAACATCCATGGCACGCTAACAGTTATGAATGCAACATAAATCATGCCTAGAGTTTAACTACATAAATATATGCATATAAGTGATGCATGGGCATGCTTGAACATATAATAATATCGAAATTATAATTAAAATTAATATTTTACTCACAGACTTGACAATGGTCACTGTGGCGGCTGGGCGGAAGAAGAAGGCTGTCCCGGCTCACCTGACAATTACATTACAATTATTTAATACAATTGACTCAATACAAATCAAGAAAAGACCAAATACGTCGTAAGTCGTGCCGAAAATCCAGCAGAGTCTCCCCTATATCTAGGACCTACCAAACCTGTAAAAGGGCTCAAAACACACTTTTATATTCACAACCCATATATCCACAACTCAATCACATCACACAGCCCCTCCTGGGCCCATCAAATCAATCATCCATCACAATATGTAAAATTTCAATTTAGTCCTTATAATTGATCATTTTTGCAAAAACTGCCCAAATAAGCTCTAAAAATTCTAAAACTTTGCCCCGCGGTCCTTAGCAATATTACTAAGCTATTGCAAAAAGAATCATAATTTTCTAAGCTATCACGAATATTTTATGGATTTTTAATCCTATTTAAGCACTAAAAAATTATGAAAAAGCAAGGTTCGGGTTTACCTTTGCCGATTCCGACTTCGGGGATGCGCTCAGGACGTCTGACAATGGGGGGTAGCCAAAACCTCGATCCAATTCGGAGACTTTTCCGGTAACGGGTCTGTCTGGCCGGAAATTCACAGACCCGGACAACTATCGAATTTCCGCGAATTGAAGATACCTACACGAAGCCCATAATACGGGGGTTAGCACATAAATTTTTCAGAATTTTCTAAGCTCATTTACTGCTCGGAAAAATACTGCGAAGTTCCGTGGGACCCATCGAAAAACGGTGTCGAAAAAATTCGAAATTTATGTCGCCGCGAAGCTCTCGACGAGTGGAGCGCTCTGGTACTCTCGGTTTTCTCGTGGGGTTTACGATTTGTGAGAAATCTAGCCCAAAAGTCAAAATGGGCTAAAACTTCCCGGGAAAAAATTGGACAAACCGCTCGATGGATTTCGGTGTTCTTGGTGTCTATGGAAAGCTCTCGACGAGTAGATGAGTTTAGACACAAGACCCGGTCCGATTGGTGGCCGGATCGACCGGATTTTGGCCGGGAAGTCGAAGAGTCGCGCGCGTGCTGCGCGTTGCTTCTGGAGCCGTTTTCCGGCTTTCCAGGCGGCGGCCAACCGTGGGGGAGGGGTGCGGTGGCGCGCCGGCGAGCTGGGGTGGCAGGGGAGGTGGCGGCGCGGGAAGGGGAGGAGGGAGGAGAGAGAAAAAGAGAGAAGAATGGAGAGGGGTCGGACGCGCGCGGGGAGGAGGAAGAAAAAGAAGAAGACCAGTCCGATTCGACCGGTCCGATCCGGTCCGGTTCGATTCGGCCTGTTCGATTCAGAATACAAAATTTTGAATTTTTACTCTGCCTCGGGACCGAAAACGAGGTCCAAAAATTCAGAAAAAATTCCAGAAAACTCGGAAAAATTCATAGACTCCAAATATATTTTTAGTTTTGCCACGTGGTCTTTAAATTAATTTTTAAAAATCATGAAAGTTTATATTTTTGAAAAATCGAACCCGATTTTTAAAATCCGAAAAATCTCAAATAATTTCTTAAAATTTAAATAAAATTAAAATATCAAAAATGCTCATAAAATAATAAAATTTAAAATTTTTGGGTATTACATTTCTTTTCTTTTCTCTTCTCTCCATTTTCCTCAGTCCAAACAAAACATAAAGGAAAAGGGGATATAATGACTATTTTACCATTTTTTTTTCTTATTTGTATTATATAGTAAAAGGATATTTTAGTATATTACATCAATTTCTCTCCATTTTTTATCAATTTGGAAATAAATGTTATGGGTTAGTTACAAAAGGAGTAGAGAAATAAAATTTCTCCTCTTTTCTTTTCCTTTCTCTCCTCTATTTGATGTACAAACTAAAGAATCAAGAGAAATTAAATATATATATATATATATATATTTTTTTTTTTTTTTTTGCTTTCTCTCCATTTGCTTCCTCACAAATTCCATCTTCATGCATCTCTCCTTTCTATAGACTATGCCATATTAGGTGAAATAAGCCTGCCTAATATTTTGAAACTTGTAGATAGATTCTCAATATTTTAACAATTCTCACTTATTCTACAAAATGGACAGCAGAATTCAAACCTTTAAACTGTACTAAACGCAAAATGAGAAATTCGTGTTTCTTGTCTTAAAAAATAATATAACAACAAGAAAATATCACAAGTTAATTTTTGTGAATCATTTTAAGTTTTACTTCTTAATTTGATGAAATATAAATTGCTTTAGTATCAAAGAAAGATTGGGGAACGAAGAGTAGTATGCTGATTAATTTAATTCGTCAAGCCATTGCAAGGAATTGGGAGATTAGAAAGCTGCATGTTTCCAAGAAAGCTAATTTTTATATGGATTGATGCACAAACTAGCACGACAAAAAAGAGATCTAATTTAAGTGCATGAAAAATCATAATCAACAAATTTTATTGATAGATAGTGAGATTAAAAAAAAAAATGGAGATGTTACTTTGATTTGCTGTTCAATGCGAGTTATGAGATGACTTTACAAATTTTAATAATGTTATTTTAATAGAGAAAATCCTGAACTACACTCCTAGAATCAGATTACTAAATTTAAGGAGGCCATAAAGAATATGAAAGTGTGTGTAGAACATAATAATAATAAAATGAAAGAGTATCAAATATATCAATCCTAAAATACGATAAATTAGTAGTGAAAATAATAAGAAGGGAAAAGAGAGACTTAAAATAACATGGGAAAGTAATATCAAAAGATTTATAATTTTGAATAATGATGTAGAATTATTTTTAAACAGAGTTAAATCTCAAAAATGATTCATGCCTATAACTGAACCTAACTAATGATATGATATTTTAATCAGTTTAAAATATCTTTTTATATCCTCTTAATATAATAGAGAAATATAAAACACTGAAATATTATCATTATTTAATAATATTAATATTATTTTAAAAAATAACATTAATAATTTGAAAAATATAAAAATAGTCGAAAAGGGAAATAATTATATATATATATAATAAATATATATATTAATATTTAGTAATTTATATATATACATAATTAGAGAATTAATAATTTAATTATAATTTAAAGCAATTATAAAAAAAAATAGAGAACTCAATAAAATTAAGTAAATTATATTTTTGTATAATAAATTACGACTTGCAATTTGGCATATATATATATATATAAAATTCTTAAATTTTTAATAGTTAAATAACTATTAATTAAATATATTTAATATTTTTAATTATAAAAATTGAGATAAGAAAATTTAAAAAAAATTAAATAAAAAAATAGAATTAAATATAGTCTTTTTAGGGGAAAGGTGGGAGTGGAAAAAAGTAAATATTCAATGAACAGGCAGAAACGCACTATTTCACCACATACATAGTCCACATGAAAGTCACATGACCAAATTAAAAGCCATCACAAAGGGAGATTCCTTTGAATGCCACAAATTCACTTCAAATGCAAAGCATGATATATACTTTTTCCCTCTCTTTTTGTTTCAGAGCATTATATTTGTATTTGAAAATTGCTCTTTAAAGAGAGTCCTGAGATTTTTAAATTGGAAAGTTTTAGATTCAACAATATTCAATATATGAATCATTGTAGTTAAATTCTTTCCCTTCATCCTTGATAAAATTTTATCATTTTTATTATAAAATTATAACTTTTTTTTTTTAAGTAATCAAAGAAATTTCATTAACTTTAAGGAAAAGTTACTATTTGGTCCCTACATTTTAACAAAATTAATTATTTAGTTTTTGTATTTTAAAAAATATACTATTTAGTCTCTGTATTTTATTTTCTTTAAATTATTTAGTCACTCAATTAAATTTTTTAATAGATTTTAATGCCAGTCAAATTACTATTTAATCTATTTATTTTAGTGAAACAAATTAGTTTGTCCATGTATTTTGAAAAATATATTAATTAGTCTCTATAATTTGATTCTATTAACTCTTTAGTTTCTCCTGTTATTTTTTTATACATAAACTATCTTGACTCATTTCTCCTATATTTCTCTTTTATCCTCTCTTATTTCTCTTTCTATATTTCTTCTTTTCTGCATTCATATCTTTCCCCTCCTCATTTTCTCTCTATTTTTCATCGTTTGAAAGGAAATGATACAAGCTACATGCATAAAAAAAAAAAAAAGTTTATCAATTCCCTATATCTCCAAGTAACTAAGGTGATAATTTAGAAATTTTGTTTTTTAAGAGAAAATATAAAAATGATGCTCAATAAATTTAATGAAAATACTTGAATAATTAAAAAAAAATATAAATTCAAATTTAACCTCCACACAATAAAATTTTCATTTTCATTTAGGAATATGTTTTTCAAAATATAAGAACTAATTAATTAGTTTTATTAAAATAAAGAGACTAAATAATAATATCTTTCAAAATATAGAAACCAACTAATTAGTTTTTACTAAAATAGAGGGACTAAAGAATAGTTAACAGGTATTAACTAATAAAAAATTTGACAAAGGAAATAAATGGTTTAACAAAAATAAAATACATAGACTAAATAATATATTTTTTAAAATATATGAACTCAATAATTAATTTTATTAAAATACATGGACTAGATAATAATTTTTCCTAACTTCAATTCAACAAAAGAGCATCAATAACAAATTTAGAAGGACTAGAATATTACTCTGAAGGCCAATCTTAAAACAAGCATTTCGCTGTTTATCATATATTTTAAATACAATATGTATGGTGAGATTCACATATTAAATATATGAGTCCCATATATTTATATTTTAGATTCATGATAACCAAGTTTAGATAAAAATAGTAGAATACCCATGTTATGCACAGTATGTGTGAGTGTGTGTATATATATAATTAAATCATTAAACCATTATTAATTAAAAAATATTATTCTTTAATGAAAAAAATTTTAATGTTGCTCTTTAAAATATTAAAACTTTAAAACGTTAGTAATAAATTTTAGCCAAATAAGCTATCAAATCAGTGGCTTTAATGGCCATAATTTTTTTTAATAGTTATAAGTTATTTTTTGTTAATAATAATAATAATAATAATAATTATTATTATTATTATTATTATTATTAAATTATTTTAAAATAATAAAAATAAAATAATATTAAAGTAGATTAAAATTTATTAAATATGTAAAAGGAAGAGAGAAAACTTTTAAGTATTAATTTTCTTTCCAAATAAACATGGGTCTTAATTTTACTTCAATTGATATTTTTCAATCAAAAACTAGGAAACATGATAATGTGTGATAGTTATATTTAGTGCTTATATTTACAGTTATTTAGGAAATATATAAAAAAAATTTAATGTTGACATTTTTAAAAAAAAAATTAAAAATTAATGGATAAGTATTACCTTTAATAATTAGATACATTTAAAAATAAAATTCAATCATTAATTTTTTACAAAAATTCAAATATCTCCTAATATTTAGTTCCATTTTAGAGTAGATATTTTAAAGGAAATTAAACTTTTAGTTGTAGCAATAATTGAAAAGTGATGATAATATTCTTTGAATTTTGAAATTAAATGTTTTGGGTTAGCAAATTATTAACACTTAAATACTAAATTTAATTGTAATAAATTTTTTAAAAATATTCAAATAAATGTTTTTATTTTCCTTTAAAATAAATGTGAATCTTGATTTTAAAATTAAAAATTAAGAAACCTCATAATAAATGATAATTATATTTAGTAATTAATACTTTTATATTATTTAAATTTGAAAAATTAAATTAATTAAGGATTGTATTTAAAAAATTAAATCTGTATATATCTATATAAAATAGGAAGGTAATCCCATTAGAATGCTACGTGACACTTTTTTTAAAGAACCTACCATATGTTAACTTTCATAAATAACTATCTTTTATAATAATTATTATTTAATTCTTTTTTATTTCTCTTTTAATTATCATTATTATTTATAATACAACCTTAATATTTATGATTTAAATTATTATTTTCTTTTGAATTTGATTTTTAAAAATTAAAACTTTTTATGATTAAATGTAATATTTAAAAATTATTTATATTATTTTTTTATAAATTTATTTGTACAAAATATTATTTGTAATATGTCACCCTCTATAATAATAATAATAATAATAATAATAATAATAATAATAATAGTTTAAAGTAAAAAATAATTTAAAAGATGATAACAACATCAACAACAATAACAAAACAGCAACCGCACCAATAATGACAACAAGTTACTTATGGTCATTAATTTAAAAAAAAAATGGCTATTAATTTGTGATCTTTGAAATTCTCTCTATTTTTTATTAACTAATTATACAATTTCTTTAAATTATGATTAAGTTATTAATTCCCTAATTATTTATATATAAATTACAAATTATTTAATTATTACACTTTAATACTATAATAAGTAGCTTTATTATTATTATTATTATTATTATAAATACTGAAAAGTACAATTTAATTAGACATAGAAAAAATTAAGAGTTAATTAGACTAATTTATTCATTATACCCAACAAATACATATGCTAATTTTATATATATTTTAGATTTTTATAAAACAAATTCAAGAGAAAATAATATCTTAAATTTATCATAGTTATGTCAAGTGATAATTTTTAATCGAATTTATTAATAACTTTTTTTTCATTTCCTAAACAGTTGTAATATAAAATTATTATATAATTTAATTTTCTAAATATAATTCTTAATTAATTTGATTTTCTAAATTCAAATAATGAAAAAATATTATTAATTACTAAATATAATTGTCATTCGTTATGAAGTTTCCTAATTTTTAATTTGAAAATATTAATAATAGTAAAATCAATACTCACGTTTATTCTAAAGGAAAATTAAAATTGTTCTGTGAAATATTTTTAAACCCATTTATTGTAATTAAATTTAGTATTTAATTACTGATAATTTACAAATCCAATATGTTTAATTTCAAAATTCAACGAATATTATTATAACTATTCAATTATTATCAATTCAAATTTTATTACAAATTAGAATAAAGTATTATGAGATATTTGAATTATTGTGAGAAATTAATAATTGATTTTTTTTTAAATATATCTAATTATTAAAGGTAATGCTAATCTATTAATTTTAATTTTTTACATAAGAAAAGTCAACATTAAATTTTTTCTTTATTCTTTAAATAGTTGTAATATATAATTATTAAATATAATTATCACACACTATTATATTTCCTAATTTTTAATTTAAAAACATCAATGGTAATAAAATTAAGACCCATATTTAATTTGAAGGAAAATTAATACTTTAAAATTTTCTCTTTTCCTTTTATATATTTAATAAATTTTAATTTTACTCTAATATTATTTTATTTTTATTATTTTAAATTGATTTAATAATAATAATAATAATAATAATAATAATAATTATTATTATTATTATTATTATAAACAAATAATAACTTATGGTCATTAAAAAAAAAAACTTATGACAATTAAAGCTACTGATTTAAGAGCAACAATTAACTTATTTTGCCAAAATTTGTTGCTAACATTTTAAAGTTTTAATTTTTTAAATAGTAATATTACAACTTGTTTAATTAAAAAATAATTTTTTTAATTAACAATGATTATATATATATACACACACTATCGTGCGTAGTGCGGGTATTCCGCTAGTTATATAGTAATTGTATATTATATTATTTAAGAAATATAGAAAAAAGCCGTTATTACTAAATTCAATTAAAAATTATCACTTGATATAAATGAGATAAATTTAAAATCCTATTTTCTCTTAAATTTATTTTATAAAAATCTAAACCATATTTTCATTAGGAAGTGAAAATGAAACATATATAAAATTAACATAAATGTTTGTTAGGTATAATTAATAAATTAGTTTAATTAATTTTTAATTATTTCTATCTCTAATTAAATTGAGTTTTTTTAGGTATTTGTGATAATTAAATAACAAGAGTAATAATAGCTACTTATTATAATATTAAAGTGTAATAATTAAATAATTTGTAACTTATATATATAATTACAAAATTAATAATTCAATCATAATTTAAAAAATTATATAATTAATTAATAAAAAATAAAGAAATTTTAATAAAATTAATTGGCATATATATATAATTTAAAAATCTTTCTAAATAATAATAAAATAATATAACATGGTTAATATTAACCAAAATAATAATATTAATTATTTATTAATTATAGTATAAAAAATATCAAAAAATAATATAAAAATATCAAAAAATAATGAAAATTAAATATTAATATAAATTTTTTATTTTTATTTTTCTTATTTTAATATGTATTTAATAAAAACATATTTTCAATTTTATATATATATATATATATATATATATATATATATATATATATATATATATATATATATATATATATATAATTTAAAATATGTTTTTATTAAATACATATTAAAATAAGAAAAATAAAAATAAAACAAAATTAAAATAAATTAAAATTTATTAAATATATAAAAAAGAAGAGATAAACAAAGTATTTAATTGCATATAACTACTTTCATGGAATATTTTTAAATAGGCAAAGTATTTAACTCCATATAATTACTTTTAATGGTATATTTTTAAATTATTTATATATATAATTGAAAATATGTTTTTATTAAATACATATTAAAATAAGAAAAATAAAAATAAAATAAAATTAAAATAAATTAAATATATAAAAAAGAAGAGATAGGCAAAGTATTTAACTCTATATAACTATTTTCATGGTATATTTTTAAACAGGCAAAGTATTTAACTCTATATAGTTACTTTCAATGGTATATTTTTAAATTATTTTATTAATTTTAAGATATATAATCCTTAAATTTTTATAATTAAATGAAATAATTAAAAATTTAAGAATTATTAAATAAGAAATTTATAAAATTATTAAAATACATCTAATGTTTTTAATTAGTTAGTGTCAAAAATTGTGATAACAAATGTAATAATAAAGATATTTAAAAAAAATTAAAAAATAAAATTAAATACTTAAGTATAAAAGATAATAATTATTATAATTATAAAATATAATAATTTTTATATAGTAAATATTACATGGCAAAACTAAGAAAAAATATATTCATATGATAAGCTTTTTTCTTAGAATATCACATGGTAGGAGACATAGATTTCACTCTTTTGTCAACAAATAAGAGGCCTTATTATTTAATTTTATAGTCTTAATTTTATAATTATAATTTTATAATAAAATTATAATTAAATATAAAAAATTTAAGATAAAAAGATAAAAAATTTTATCATGACGAATAAAATCCCACAACAAATAAAAGTAGATGTACTTCAATGATTCATCTTAATTAATTAGTGTCCTCTTATTCTTACCAGAAATATAGAAATATCTATGAGTTAATTATTATTTTTATTAATTTGGCTTTATTAAAAATTCTCATTTTAAATTTCATAGTTTTAATAGTACTTTAAATAATTATTGAGATAAAGTTTATTGATGCTCATAAATAATTATTATTTTTAATTTTCTTCTTATCAATATTCTAATTACTACCAAATAATTACTAAGACATTTATAAATTTAAGATGATAATTTTAAATTGTCCTGAATAGAAGTGTGCAAACAATTAATTTAATTTTTAAAAAAAATATAAAAATGTTTTTTTTAAATAAGCTGAACCAACCTATTATGATTTGAACTGGATTTTAATTCATATTTATTTAAATTTATATAAAATATTTATATAAATATATAAAATTTTAATCAATTCAATTATTTTAAATTTTCAAATTAAAAAATCCAAACAAATTAAATAAATTGAATATTTTTAAAACCTAAAACAGAAGTAATGAAACTAATTTGATTTTTCAATTGTAACCAAAATATGCTGAACTCAAGTCCTTAATCCAGTCAAAAAAGTAGAAATTAATTTTGATTATCTAGCCCTTCAAACATCTAATAACCAATCAAAATGTTGATAAAGAAGTTGGAAAGAAAGCATTTGAATTGGAATCGTAGAGGTGGAAGCAAAGGAAAATTTTTACCAAAACTCGATTTATAATATATTTAAAATATAATGTATACAATAAGACTTGTATATATAAGGTGAAACTCATATATTCTTTTTTAAGAATTAAGGGTATGTTTAATTTAGTTATTGAATGTAACTCATACCTACTTCTATTAGCATATGATTAATAGCTGATAATTGATGATAACTGATTTATATTAGGTGTTTGGTGAAATATTCTCTAATTGCTGATAGTAGATAAAAAGATTAATAAGAATATATACTATATAATTTATTTTATTATTAAAATAAATTATTATTATTTATTTATTATATTGTAGTTATTTTATTATAAAATATAAAAATAAAAATTAAATAATATAAAAATATGAGTAATATATATATATATATATGGTAAAATAATATTTTCATTTTGGAACAGTTGATTGAAAATCGCTTTAATTTTATTTATAGCTTTTTAAATTGCAAAAATTTCAACAGTGCATTAATTGAATAACGGTGATTAAATACTTTTATCACATAAGTTAAAGTATTTGTTGAATATGAAACTCCTATCAACTACCCCAAACTTTTAATTCAAACATCTACTAAATGTAATTTAGTTGGCGCATTGTACTGGATAAAATTATTGCACAGGTGAAATTTTTATTTAAATTTGATTTATGATATATTTAAAATATAATATATATAATGAAACTCATATATATATATATAAGAAGTAAAATTTATATATATTTTTTTAAAAAATTAAGAATTTGTTTAATTTAGTTATTGAATATAACTCGTACTTATTTCTACTAGCATATGATTGATTATTGATAATTAATTTATATTAAATATTGGGTAAAATTTTCTCTATTTATCGGTGATATGTAAATAATTAATGAGAAAATATATTATATAATAAGGGCAATTCAATACTTTTATCAGCACAAATTAAAATATTTATTGAAAATGAAACTTCCACCAACTACCCCAAACTTTTAATTCAAACGTCCACTAAATGTAATTTAGTTGGTGTATTGTACCGGAGAAAGTTATTGTAGGTGGTTTCAGAACATGTTTTTCAGCAAAGAAAACAACGTTTGGCGTTGATCACGGTAGGGCTTCTTTCCCTTCTTTGGACCACATCCATTGTTGACTTTCTTCATTTAAGACAGCTCAGCTCCTCTTCTCCCTCGTATTTCCCATAGATCCAATATAATATTTTTATTATAATCTTAATTTTATATAAAAGTAAATTTAATAATAATTATATTAAAATTTATATTTATATATTTATTATATATATTTTAATTAATTTTATATAAATTTTAATATAAATATCTAATTTAGTAATTTTTAAAACCATTTTAATATTTGGTAGACTTACATCAGACGTGCTCAATTTAATATATTTTTAATTTAATAAGTTTTTAATTGAAATTAAAATAGGAAAATTTATTACTGGAAGTCCAAAGTCCAAGCACAAGCAAGCTGGATATTTTGAAAAAAAATATTAGCCGTATTAAACTGAAATGAAGAAAAAAAAAATTTAATTAAAATTAAAAATAATTGATCAGTTGCAGTATAATTAAATTAATGAAAAAATATATTTTATATTATTAATTAATTAAATATCAATATCAATATGATTATCAATTTTTTATTTATAAAAAATAATAAATAAAATTTAATATTAATAAAAGAATAATTATAAATTAAATATTATTATAAAATCATAAAAATATTAATTATAAATAATATGTTATTAATTAAATTATAATTATTATATATTAATTAATAAAAATTCGATTAATTTAATTACCAAATCAAAAGTATTGAATTATAAATAAATAATGCATACTAACTAACATGGAATGTGAAATTATGTACGTGATTTATAAAAAATAAAAGGCTAAAAATGACCCCACTTCTTGTTGACTGTACTATGAATCTTAATGAATTCATTATTGCCATCATATATATATATTCAAATAAAAAGAAATAACTTATAAAAATAAAATATTTAAAAGATTAGGTAAGAAAAACTTTTAAAAGGAATAATCTAATATAACCCAAATTTTTTACATTTTAATTACTTTTTTATTTTATTAAAATAAATCATAAAAATTATTACCTTTTATTTTATATTTTATAAATAAAGAGACCATATTTATTATTGAGAGGAAAAATTTACAAAAGCTTACTTTATAATAGTTCTAAGAGATAAATATATGGATTTCAATGAGTCTTACCATACCAATGGGTTTCATTTGAGTCCTAATTACAAGCCATTAAAGAACATATATATATATATATATATATATATATATATATATATATATTATGAATCTTAAAAGGCACTTTAGGGAGAAAATTTTGCAAACAACTTTAAACTGTAATTTAAATTAAAAAATATAACTTAAAAAATGCAAATAAAAATTTATTGGGTAAATTATATATATAGTAACTCAATTTAAAAGTAAGTAACAATAAAGTATTTAAATTTTAATATGTAACATAAAATTATCATAAAACTTTTTTGTGATATTCAGTGATCAATTTTTAAGTTATTTTTATCAACAAGACACTTATTATATTAAAATTATATTTTTTCACAATTAATTTAGTACTTATAGAGAAAATAAAATTTAAATCTATTATCCATCTGCCTACAGTTATGATGACTAAAATTAAATATATTAATATTTTTAATAACCTAAAACTTATTTACTTAAAATTATTAATCTATAAAAATATAATTTTTTTAATTTAATAAATATCACATTAATATAAACAACAACAAAAATTTAACTTCATAAAGAAATTTTATAATACCAAAAATAAAAATGTGAGAGTTTTATATTACGTGTTAATGTTTAAATATTTTATTATCATATATTTTTAAATTGAGTATCATTTATCTAATTTACCTAAAATTTATCACCTGAAAAGCACCGGCGGCGGACCTAGGGCTAGAATAGGTTGGAAAAGAAAGCAGCGGACAACCGACCAACCTAAAGGGTAAATTTAGCTGTAGAAATACAGAAATACATGTGATTTTTACTTTTTAATCTTATGGACCCACAAACCCATTTCCCAAATTACAACTATTTGTCCTGATTACGATTAGAGTTTCTATAAATACGCGGCTTAACCTTTGTCTCAACAAGCACAAGGAAAATTCCCTTTCAGAGAGAGAGACAGAGAGAGAGAGGGAAATTAATTACAAAACAATCAGAGCTTTTAGAGAGAGAGAGAGAGAGAGACAGAGAGAGATGGAGTTCCCTGTCATTAACCTTGAGAAGCTTAATGGTGAGGAAAGAGCTGTCACCATGGCAAAGATCAAAGATGCCTGTGAAAATTGGGGCTTCTTTGAGGTATATATAAATCTTTAAACATTTCCTATTCTCATTTCTGGGTTTCTTTATTGATGTACTAACATTTCTGGGTTTCTTTTCTTTGTTTTAGTTGCTGAACCATGGAATAGAGCCGGAGTTCTTGGACACAGTTGAGAGGATGACAAAGGGTCACTACAGGAAATGCATGGAGCAGAGATTTAAAGAAATGGTGGCCAGCAAAGGCCTTGAGGGTGTCCAAACTGAGATCAAAGATATGGACTGGGAAAGCACCTTCTTCCTCCGCCACCTCCCTGAGTCAAACATTGCTCAAGTTCCTGATCTCGATGATGAATACAGGTAAAAATCAGGCATCTTCATGTGCAATTAATTGGGACCCTCATTATTATTTTTCTTTTAACAACACATAATTTCATTAGTAAACGCTGGGGCTTTTCTTTTTAAATTATTATTCTAAAAATTTTATTTTCAGCCACGACCCATGAGTTCTGAAAAAATTATAATATTATTTAGTTACCCATTTTTTTCTTCTAATGATGCAGGAAGGTGATGAAGGAATTTGCAGCAAAGTTGGAGAAACTGGCAGAGGAGCTCCTGGACTTGTTATGTGAGAATCTTGGACTTGAGAAAGGGTACCTGAAGAAGGCCTTTTATGGGTCAGGGGGTCCAACCTTTGGCACTAAGGTTAGCAACTACCCACCATGCCCCAAGCCAGACCTGGTCAAGGGTCTCAGAGCCCACACAGACGCTGGTGGGATCATCTTGCTGTTCCAGGATGACAAGGTCAGTGGCCTTCAGCTCTTGAAAGATGGGCAGTGGATTGATGTGCCGCCTATGCGCCACTCCATTGTTATTAACCTAGGAGACCAGCTTGAGGTAATAACCAACGGCAAGTACAAGAGTGTTGAGCACAGAGTTGTGGCTCAAACAGATGGTACCAGGATGTCCATAGCTTCATTCTATAACCCTGGAAGTGATGCAGTAATCTACCCAGCACCAGCTTTGGTTGAGAAAGAAGCAGAGGAGAAGAAGCAAGTCTACCCAAAATTTGTTTTTGAAGACTACATGAAGCTGTATGTGGGGTTGAAATTCCAGGCTAAGGAGCCAAGATTTGAAGCAATGAAGGCTGTGGAAACTAATGTCAAATTGGGTCCCATTGCTACAGCTTAATTATAGATTATTTTTAGTGGAAAGAGAGGAATATTTGGGAGTGTTCTATTTATTATTAATTATTAAGTGATAATTTGTTGAGTCATCTTCTTAACAAGAAAAAGATGATGTGTGCTTTACTTCTTGTAGTCTTTGTCATCAGTTTGTTCTCTGTAGAAATAGATGATAATGATATTTAGTTTTTTAAGAATAAGCTTTGCCTCACTCAGTTTTCCATTAATTATATACATATAATTGATTAACAGGCAAAAATGTCCAAGTTACTTTTTGATCTTTGAAGTAATTCTTGAAATTGAGTATATATGAGTAAAATTATGTGATAGAATGATGTGATAGAAAAAAAAAGTAGAGTAAAATTATCACATAAATTAACCTCAATTAATCAACAAGGTTATCATTCATGATTAATCTTGATAAAAAGAAAATCACATTCACAAAATAATAATAATAATAATAATAATAATAATAATAATTTTTTATTTAAACAAGCTTTGAATTTAAATATTAAAAAAATAAAAGTTTTATACAACTTATGTATGAAAATTTGCATAGAATTATTAGTCAAGTAGTGTGAGTGTTAATTTTATAATTTAAGATTAAAAAATAAATTGAACTCTAAAATGTTCTCTTGTGTTTCTTTGATAAATAAAGTTTCAATTATTATATTTGTAAATTAGTGAAGAAAGACCAAAAAAAAAAAATATCCCAATTCTATTAAAGAGTCACAAGCAAACTCCATTAATTAACTGTTAAAAAAACTCCTTTAATTAAAACTTAATTAATTTCATTCCTAATTAATTTCAAGCAAAATTTTGCTTATTTTTTTATAATTTATTATATATATAGCGTTCAATATATAATTGAAAATATATTTTTATTAAATATGTATTAAAATAAAATAAATATAAATAAAATAATATTAAAGTAAATTAAAATTTATTAAATATATAAAAAAGAGACATATGATAAAGTATTTAATTCAATGTGATTATTTTTATAGTATAATTTTAAATTATTTTACTAATTTTAAGATATATAATTTTTAAATTTTTATAATTAAATGAAATAATTAAAAATTTAAGAATCATTAAATGAGAAATTTATAAAATTATTGAAATATATTTAATATTTTAATTAATTGGCTATAAAAATTGTAGTAACAATGGTAATAGTAAAGATATTTAAAAGAAAGTTAAAAAGAATTAAATAAAAAAATGGTATAAAAATTCTTAGCATAAAAAATAATAATTACTTATATTAATTACTATAATTATTATATGATAAGTGCTATATGGCAATATTAAAGTTTAAAATGCCAAGTGGCAGCAGCAAGAAAAAAACCTCATTGCTTTATATATATATATATATATATATATATATATATATATATATATATATATATATATATATATTAAATTATTGAAATATATTTAATTTTTTTTAGTTAGTCATAAAAAATGTGGTTACAATAGTAATAATAAAGATATTTAAAATGAAATTAAATAAACTTAGCATAAAAAATAATAATTACTTATATTAATTACTATAATTATTATATATAATAATTTTTATATGGTAAATGCCATATGACAGTACTAAAATTTAGAATGCTAAGTGATAGCACTAAAATTTAAAATGCCATGTGACAGCAACAAAGAAAATCTTTTTACTTTATATATATATATATATATATATATATATATATATATATATATATATATATATATATATATTAAAGTTTCAATTATATGTGTAAATTAGTTAAAAAAGACCCAAAAAAAAATCTCAATTCTATTAAGAGTCACAAGCAAACTCCATTAATTAACTGTTAAAAAAACTCTTTTAATTAAAACAATTAATTTCATTCCTAATTAAAGAATAAGAAGTTATATATTTTGGTGGAAATGAAGTCAACCTAATGATATAATTTGGAGTATAATTAATTTATATATATAATTCAATGTAATACTCAAACTCTTGTAACAGAAAAAGGAATGTTTGAGTAGGTAACTTGCATCAAGAAGATTACATGCATGGATGATGAGGTCGAGAGGATTTAATTGTAGTAAAGTAAAAATCATTTTCAAATGATGGGATGTTGTGCATCAAACATATATAGAGGGAATGGGTCGGAATTCTTTATCAAATGTTGTGCTATGCAGTCTGCATCATCTAACGAAGTATTGGTAGAGTGTGTGTGGGTTTTATAAGAATAAGAACTCTATTAAAATTATCATGATTTTAATAACAATTTATTTTTATCACTGATCCATACGTGTGTATATTCTATCTATAAGAAAAAAAAATCATCCATTGAAGCACTATATGCATCATGCATCTGTAGTGACGAAGGTAGGTTAATTTCATTTAAACATTTGTATATATATCTTCCTAAAAAAGTTATAATTATTCTGGACGATTTTTCATATTTTGAAAATGCTGATTAATCACTTCATTCTCAATACTATCAAAAACATATTATTTTATTAAATACATATTATTTTCAATGTAAGTAATTAAATAATCATTTACCAATTCATCACACATTTAGTTATGTAATTGGTTTTTCAGACTTTTCATTAAAAAAATATCTTGTATCTATACTTGTGATGGGTAAGGTTAACACAAATTTTACAAGCAAATAATTTTTTGCTCATTTTATTACACATTAATTTTTTTAACAATTTATTTTTTATAAGATTTTATTTTTATAAGAAATTTATCTATCACTTAAAAATAAAATATATTTCATAATTAAATTAAAATCTCATAAAAAAATGCAATTATATTAAAATGATATAAAACTAATTGCGTTGAAACAAAATATAAATTTTGTTGTATATTAGATTGACATCAAATTAAGTGGATTTAAATTATTTCTATATAATTAATTTATTAAAATTTATGCTAATTAAGTCAAGAAAACAAAATAATATCCATATAATAAAGTGAAGAGAAATTTTAATCATTTGTCCAATTTACAAATGACAAACTAATTTTCAATTAAAACACACTAATTCAAGTTTTCTAATTGTTTAAGATTATTCCCAAAATGCTAGAAAAATAGAGAAATTGAAAATTGCAATAGTAAATTGATTAAGGATGGGCAATTTAGTTATAGGGAGGTTCGTCCTTTGGGCCATCGATCATCCTCCTCTACCTTTTCTTCTTCTTCTTCTTCTTCTTCTTTTTATAATTTCTTTAGTTTGTATTATTTTATCATAGGCTCATAGTGACCTTCTTGCTAAGCTACTAAAGCACTATCCGAACGAAGACTTTGATTGGCTTGAAAAGCTCGTCCCCGGTGCTGAAGCTGAGGATGAGAGCGAGGATGAGGAAGTTAGGGGCTCTGTGAGTGTAAATGATAATAAACAGGTAGGTGGGGATCCATCTATTGAATGACTGTACTCTCCTCTTTTTTATTAATGAAATATGTTTTATTCCACTCTTTCTTCGTTAATTGAGTGTTTGTACTAACCTTGCTATTTTTTATTAAAAGATCGTCCCTTTTTATACTTGGTCAAAAAAATCTTTTAGGAACCCGAACCTTAAGTATGGCAAAGGAATTTTGTTGTTTAGAGTTTGGAATTGTTCAGTGAGACTTTGGAGAGATGCGCCTTTGGTAGGATCTTGTGCCTCAGATGAGGTTTGCGCTTTGCATAATGTCTTTTGTGCCTCGAATGAGGTCTTTGTGCCTTAGATGAGGTCTGTGCCTTGGATGAGGTGTCTTTGTGCCTCGGATGAGGTCTTTTGCACCTTGGATGAGGTCTTTGTGCCTCCGATCTTTTTCAGAAATTGGCAATTATGTGTGTGGACCAGATGTTCTTCAGAGATCCTTTTTTGATGAAAACTAAATCTAAACTCAATTGTTGATAATATTTTTTTAAGTTGCAAACATTCCATGCTCGTGCGATTTGGCTCCCACCTGGGTAAGCGATTTTATAAGCTCCTAGGCGGATAGCTTTTAAGATTACATATGGTCCTTCCCAGTTGCTTCCTAGCTTTCTCGCTCCTATAGTGCCTCTTGAAATATCTAGTCTTTCATAACTAGATCACCAACATTAATGTAACACCCCTATTTGCATGGCCTGGTATATTTTATTGTTCCGGTGACCGGTGTCGGTCTGGACAATTAAGGAGATTAGAACTACATCTGAGATACCTAGATAAGCCCTGAATACAAATAATTAGTGATTTTCAGATAGGTAAGTATAAATAAGAAAAACAAAGCATAAGAAATTAAATGAGTCGGGACAGCGATGGATGACCTTCCCGAGAAGTGACTGCGAGGTCAGTCTTAACCCGAATTTTGAATCAAAAAATGTGACGCTGCGGTCCTTAGGACTATTGCGAACACAGTGGAAAAGAGAAAATCATGAAAAAGAATTGTTAAGCAGGTTAAATAATTAGGTCAGGGATCTGGAAGAAATATCGAATAATTTGTAAATTAGATTGAATCAGTGAGGGGCAATTTGGTCAATTCACCGCTAAAGCTAACTCCGGATCTAACTGTCCAATAAAATCGGAGAAACGAAAATTTCAAAATCGAGAATTAAATTAAAGAACTATTAAAAAATTTAAGAAAAAAAAAGAATAAAACTTTGAGTTATGACATCATGTGGATGACATCACATATGATGTTAAAATTCATTTTATTTTTCCCACCAATTTTGACCAAGTCAAAAATCATTATTAAAGACATAAAAATACAAAAATTAAAAAGAAAAAAAAACCATTTCTTCTCCTCCTTCAAGCTTTGGCCGAAACCTCCACCCCTCTCCTCCATTGAAACACCTCTATGAAAGCTTGGCTACAAGCTTACTTCTTCACTTATCTAACCCTAATTTCCCAAATTTCCCCTATAATGCTTGCTATCTTCACTTGAGAAGGTGATTTAAAGAAGAAAAGAAAAGGAAAAAGGGAGTGAAGTGAAAAATTGAAGTTCAAAGTGAAGGTAAGCAATTTAATTTGAAATTTTAGTTTGATGCACATGTATTAAGTTGATTTAACTTAGATTTTCACTTAAATTTAAAAAAAAAACAATTGTTGGGGGAGTAATTAGAAATTCAGCCAACTTATGTGAGGGTTCGAATTGAATGAATTTGGTGCAATTGAATTGCTAATTTAGGTGAATTAGAGGTGTAAACAATGAATATATATTTTGATTTTATTAGATATTAAATTTATGTAATTAGGGTTCTTGAGCATATGAAAAATGGGAAAAAAATTGGGGAATTAGTCAATTGATACAATTGACCTTATTTGAGTTGAAAAATGGTCAATTGGGACCATTTGTGGTGTGTGTGAATTGGTAGAACCAAATTGCAATTCGGATTGGTTAGTGTTCATATTCTGGCAGCTTGACCTAGGTTTTTTTCAGGGATCAAAACTGAACATTTACCAACCCAATTGGTGTGAGGCCAATTGGGGATGAAAATAGACACATAATGGCACATTTTTCATTTAGGAATCATGCCCAGAAAATGACCCTAACATAGTGAACAATTAGGTCAAACTTGGGTGTAGTGCACTGCCACTGTACCAAAATGACCAAATGAACAGTGTTTATTCATTTAGCCATAACTTAGGCTATACAGGTCCAAATGATCTGATTTTTGTGGCATTGGAAAGGTATGACATAGCACTACAACTTTCATGAAGAACACCAACCCCAATTCGGCCCATAACCCAGTCATTTTGCCGCCCAAAGTTAATGGTCCAAAACTGTCAAAACCAAATTAGATGCCCAGAAATCTGGATTAAACTAATCTGGTCAGCCATGTTCAAATGGCCATATCTTGGGCTACAAAACTCCAAATGGAGTGATTTAAATAATGAAGTAAAGTTAAGACAATAAGGAATAAGTTTTATGAAGAATACTTTGCCAAATTCCTACAGCAACATGATCAATGGAACAGTACAAAATAGGACATTAAATTTGAAAATTTTGAAATTATACCTAAGAGACCTAAAATTTGACGAAACAATCAAAACCAACAAATTAGGCACCCAAACTGTGGTATGTGGGTGTAATTGGAATTCTCATACTTATTAAGCATAAGAAAGTCAACATTTTAACTTGAATAGTATCATGAATAGTAACCCCGAAATGAAAATTTTCAAGAGCGTTGGTTTAAGCATATTGTGGCTAGAATTGAGCATATATGAATTAATTATTGGATTTATTATGAGATAAGATACTGAAACACTGTCAATTGTGTGTTTCAGCTGAAAAAGACCCGGAAGGGACAAAGGACTGAGTCAAGGCCTAGAGGTGACTCACGTCAGATTTGTGCACAATAAATTTATGCAATTATTTTCCAATTCAAAATTTGAATTGCTATGCTTTATGAAATCGCTGTGCTATTTATGAATTGTGTTGCCACTTTGTGACTACAAAAATGACTTTGGAAATTGTTTGGGATCTCTCATAAATTATTGGAAATAATTGTTTTAAATTGATTTTGGATTCACACTTAGTATGATAGTATCACATTATTTCTCATCCATACATGGGGTTGAGATCGTTTATTTTCCTCCCTCTCTGGCTTACCAGTTGAGGTCGAGATTAGCTAGCTAGCCACCTCTCTCATTGATTTTTTGATTAGTGAGGTTGTAGATCTCTTTGTCATGGTGTACAACACGACATTGATTGGAAATTTTATGTTATGACTTAAGTTGTGTATGGATTGGAAATACTGTGTTTATTAAATTATTTGACTAAAATTGTGCTAAAAGACGCTTTAAAAAAATTGTGGAATATGATTTTGAAATTTTTGAACTGTGAATTGTTCATAAATATTTTGTATTATGCCTTTACATTTTATTGTGCACCACTGAGTATTTTTATACTCAGCGATAGTTTCTTTTGCTGTCGCATATAGAGGCAAGGAAAAAGTAGCAGAATGAGCTACTGATTGTGGGGACTACCTAGAGACTTTTATACGGGTATTTGATTATACCCTTATAATTTCTTGAGGTAAATAATTTTGTCGTCATATGTACTTTTGTAACTGAGCATTTGTACAGTCATATATAATAATATGGTCTTTTGGCTTTCTATGTCTGTGAACTAATTTGTGAATGTAACCAAATAATTTGGAATGCAATGGGAATGAATTTATTTGACTGTTTTGAAAATGTTATGAACTGTGAAGTTTGGGAGGAATTGTGTTGAATTGAGTTTTGGTGGTTGATTTGGTGAAGTGTAATATTATTGGAAGTGTTTTTCCTACAGGTGAAATTTTTGGTTTTTCTCAATCACTGCCGGCACTCTGTCAATTTTTTTTTTTCAGAATTTGCGACAAAAAATAAAATGAACAATAATTTTAACTAACTTTTAATCTTCAATTAAATGTTTTTAGTTCTTACCAAAAATGCTCACCACTTCCAAAAAGCAAGAAAATTGTTTCAAAATCCCTTGTAGTGTATTTAATGAGTTATGGGTAGGTGAAGTTCGGTAGTTCATTAGGTATTCTACGGGATCATGTTATTCCTTACAGAGGGGTAAGGTGTAACAAGTAAAGGATGTAACACCTTGAGTTTTTAAATAATAATTTTATGTATAATATATGAGTTTTGCCTATTTTGGAGGGCCCAAGAGGGACCATATGATGTTGATGGGATATGAATTAAGGTGTATGATTTAAAAGTGTTATTTGAGCTATTTTGCAGGTTGGGTAGTGTAACGCCCTCACCATAGGTAGTCTGTACATTCTACTATTCTGATGACTAATGTCTGTTCAGACAGTCAAGATGTCTAGAACTATACTTAAACTATAATGAGAAGGCATAAATTGATGGAATAAATGTTAAGAAAATTTAACAAAATATAGGAAATAATTTTGAGACCTAATTAAAGATTTATTTAGGTAAAAATGACATCAAAGATGTTAAAAAAAAATTTAGAGAATTTATTAATTGATATAAAAAAATATAATAATAACCCGATGAATATCTCGAAGGGTATTTTGGTCATTTCACCCATAGAGGTGAATTTTGACCTAAATATCAAATTAAAAATTAAGAGAATTAAAATAATTAAAATAAATTAAAATTATAAGTTTATGAATTTGAATTAGGACGAAGAAGAAGAGAAAAGAAGAAGAAAAGAAAAGAAGAGAAAAGAAAAAGCTTATGACATAAAATAAAAAATTAAAGTACTACAAATATATATATATATATATATATATATACACACACAAGAGACAAAATCTACCTACCAAGTCATCTTCCTCATCTCTTTTCTCCCTCTTTTGGCCGGCACAATGGACTCCCTCTTTCCTCTATTGTTGTTCAAGCTTCAAGTTTGATTTCTTCTTCATTTACCCATCAAAACCCATAGCTCACTTCACAAAAAATTTAGCATAAGGAAGCTATTGATAGTAGTAAGAAGCAAGAAAGTTGAAGTTTGGGAAGCTCAAGTAAAGTTAGTGCACTAATCCATCTCTTTCTCTTCATTAAACATGAAGAGCATGTTTAGCCAAGTATAAATTTCATGAAATTAAAAGGAAAATCTTGAGGAAAGAATCACTTGAATTTCGGCAGCCTAAGATGAAGCATGAAATTGATGATTTTGATAGTTTTAATTTAGTTAGGGAAGTGAATTAACAAGGTATTATATGTTGGAATTGATTTGCATAGACATATATGCAATTGAGACTTTGAAACTAAGGTTTGTATACATGATTTGAGGATTGTTGTGTAATTATTGAGATTGACTTGGTTGAGACTATTTGTTGTCAAATTGAAGTGTTATGTATGCAAATTGAAGTAAGGAAGATGGAGGAGATTGAATTTTGGGAGTATCATTTTTCTGCAGGTTGGGACTCAATGAGTCCAGTGTGTTTGTTAGACCATAACTGAAAATGTGTGACTCCAATTGGTATGAGGCCAATTGGAGGTGAAATTAGACTCAAAATAGCCCATTTTTCATGCAGACATCATGCCCAAATTTTGTCAAAAACTTGACCTACACACTACCCAAATCTAGATGACCCTGCACAAAATCCTGAAAATGACCAAATGAACAGTACATATTCATTTAGTCATAACTCTCTCTATACTGGTCCAAATGACCTGAATTTGATACTATTGGAAATATTAGACATAGGGCTATAATTTTGATGAAGATCATAGAACCCAGAAATGCGAAAAACTAAACTAAATTGCTGGCCCAAGTTAGTCACAAAACTGTCCAGAGTTAGATTGTCTAGAAACTACTGGACATAAACTCACCCGACCAGTTTTGGCAAAATGGCCATAACTTGGTCTACAAGAACTCAAATGTAATGAAACTAGTGAAAAAATGTCCACAAGACACAGACCTACAAAATTCGTATTTTGACCAAAGCCCAGAAATCAGGAGAACTAGGTCAAATAGTTAGAACAAGTCACTGCATCAAAACCTGGAATCTGACCAAACTTCACTTGACCCCAGAATAGTATTTTAGTCATAACTCTCACTATAAAAATCCAAATGGGATGAGCCATACCTTTCCAGAAACCTAAGAGATAGGGCTACAACTTTGACCTTCCTCAAATTATGAAGTTAAGAATTTCAAAAAGTGACCTGCAATCACTGACCTAAACTGAACACCTGTTAGCACAGGGTATATGAGTCCAGGTCAGTTAATTGGCCATAAATAATTTTACAAAACTTGAAAAATTATGATTCAAATTTCTCAATGATCATAAGATATAGGAAAACAATTTCTGTGAAGATTACTATGCTTAAAAGTGACTCTAACATGTTCCATTAATTAGGTAAACTCTAAGTCCAAAAGTTTCCCAGTTATGGAACCAGAATCTAGAAATGAGTAAGTTATGATTATCTGACCATAACTTGAGTTCTAAAAATCAAATTGACATGATTCAAAAGGGAAAATAAAGATAAGACATAAAGGAACAACTTCCATGAAGGAAGTGTGGCTAAACAGTGGCTACAAACTGATCATATAGATAGGTAAAAGTAAGACACAAAAATTGAAACTAAAGAAAGGTCCATGAGATAAATTATCTTACGGTAGGAATTTAATCTTAACAGGCCATTAAACACAAAATTACATGAAAGGGGTATGTGGGACCTATTTTCCCACTATAAAGTGACATGTACATTTCAAAGAAACAAGTAATAATGTATAATTGCTCAATTTGATATGTAAAGTCAAAACAGTGAAACTGAACCTAAAGAAAGGTTCTTGAATTAAATTATTTTTAGTAAGGACTTATCCCTAATGAGTCACTATATGCTAAATTACATGAAATAGGTATGTGAGACCTACTTTCCCACTACAAAGTGACATGAAATCAGTTAATACATAAAATGTAAATTACCTAAATGGTTTGTCAAACACACAAGTTATATGAAAACACACTTGAAACTTTTGTTTCCATCATATATGAAATAACAATACTATGAACATGTATAGTACATGACATAAAATAATGAGAGTGATAAATACATAAGTTATATGAATATGTACTTGGGACCTATGTTCCCATTTTAATAACATGAAAATGGTATAAAGCATAGATAGTACATGAAGTGAAATAACAACATGTTATGAACCCTTAATAGTACATAGCATGAAATAATAAAACTATAAGTGCTTAATAGTACTGAATTGCCTATAGTAAACCTAGGCTTATATTTATATAGTTGGATCGATTGGTATACCAATTAGGGACTAAAAATAGCAGTACTGCTTACAAAGCAAATCATGAACTGATAATATATATCTGATATGATTATTCTACAGGCTATATGCCTACTCATTGGCTATTTTGCCTAACCCTAATTCTGGTTATACAAGCTTGACAGCTGGCTTCGTGCTTGACAGCTAGCCTCGTGCTTGACAAATGTATACAGGGTAGACATATGACTGTCTAACCCGTATACTCCCGTGTATCCAACATTATAGTTTGTTATAGGTTACTTGGGCACAAATATGCAGATATGACATGAAATGCATCGATATGACATAAAATACACTGATATGATTCCAAAGACTCTAATATGAGTTTAAAAAGCCAGAGAATGAAATTAAATGAACAGAAAAGATACTGATAATTTATTTATTTCCAAAGTACAGAAAAGTCATAAATGACTTAGATTATATAAGAAATGAACAGAAAAGATACTAATAATTTATTTATTTTCAAAGTACAAAAAAGTCATAAATGACTTAGATTAAATAAGAAATGAACAGAAAATATACTGTTAAATTTAACTGTTCCTAAAATGTAGGAAATTTATAAATGTCTTAGAATTGAAGACAAATTCACTGATATGAGTTTAAGGAGACTGAAATGAGATATGTGCATAGATAAGATCCCGATAAATATATTGATTCCAAAGTGCTATACAATATGCAATTGACCTAGAATTATGAAATTACATAGATTATTGTCATTTTAAATCATTTAGTTATTTTGGTTTAAGATTATGCACCACTAAGCAATTTTCTTAGCGCATTGGATTTTCCATCCCGTAGGTACTGGAGATCAGTAGCCACCACAGCAGCAGCAGCCATAGTAGTGTTCCGATAGAGCTCCGACCAGATCTGCCACCGTCCAGAGTCACCTCACTAGTCTTTTGTATTTTGGTAGGGCCCATGTATAGACTAGTATTTTGGTTCATTGTATATAATCATGATGTAATTACTAGTTTGTGATGTAAATAAAAATTGTAAATTTATTTTGGGTTGTAAATAAAGTTATGAATTTCTGCATATAAATTCCCATATGAATGAATGAATGAAAAGTATATTCACTTGAAATTGTATGAGTAAGAAAAGATATGTTATATGACAAGATGAATGGAACAGAGATGATATGAAATTGTTTTAACAGGTAACTATTGGAACCTGCCAGATGCTAATAAAACAGAGGAGGCTCTGCTCGGGCCTCCACGGAAATAAGTTATAAAAAAAAAAATAAAAAATTCTAGATATTTTCTATAAAGTTTAAAATTAACAATGGACATAACAGGATAAGATAGGGTGCTCCGGCACCGAATGTGGCACTCCTCGCTCGGCTACACTGTAGACGGGTGAGGGGTGTCACAGTTGGTCCTAGGTACAGGGGAAATTCTGCAGGATTTTCCGCAAAACCTTAGGGCTATCTTTTGATTCTCTATAGCTTTGTTTCAAGTTGTTTATTAATAAATTTTGATACATTGTTTAGGTAAGCCGGGACAGCCTTCTTCTTCTGCTCAGCCACCGCAGTGACTGTTAAAGTGTTGTGAGTAGATATTTATTTTATTTATAATTTCAATATTATTATATTTCTAGCATGCTTATGCATCACTTATACTTATATTATGTAGTTAAATATTAGACATGCCCTGTGTTGCAGTTATATTTGATGACATTTCCTCGGTTGCTGTGTTTTGATAATCTGGAGCTGTGTGTGTGAGTTGGTGTGTATGTGGAGTATATGGATATGGGTAGGACGGGTAGACGTGGCTAGAGCTTGACTCGTTGGGACCCAATCCTTATTATAGATAAGTCAGGATAGGCATGACTTTGAGTTGATCTCGCTGGCAGAGGTCGAAACTAAGAGAGCTGGGCAGGGGGATCAGCTCCCCATATATGTATGTGTGAGTATGAATATGACATGGGTGCGTGTGTGCTCTAGATTATCTTTGATGTGACATGACTTGTTTGTATGACTCGTATGAAGATGATGCATTTCATTTCTAAGGATGCATTAGAATTAGATAGTTATAGAAATTATAAGTAAAATAAATATTTCCTCTCTGAGTTGAATGCTCACTCCTGTTCACCTTATTTTTCCAGGTTACAGGAGAGTTTTTCTTTTCTTAGGTATTAACCTGCCTTTTTCTTTGCAGGTTCACTTGCTACTATTTTCTTATATTGTAAGGTTAAATTTGAATTCTAGACCTCCGCATGTGTAGGACCATAATATTTAGCTAGACTGTAATATTTATAAATTTGGGATTGTAATTTCAAGAACTTTATGTATGTGTAATTGTGTGGTTGGTTACTTATAATGGTTGAGGGAGCTGAGCTCCCATTAATTTTTTTTTGGAGTTATGGATGATTAATAGGTGAGCTGAGCTCCCCAAATGTATTTTATTAAGATTACAGGTCGAGTGAGTTAATAGCATCCCATTGGATGTTTCATTTTATGGCCGAACTTTGTCCGGTTGATCACTTGAAATTGGGCTCGATATGGGCTCATTGATGGTTAGAGTTTAGTTAAGCTTACTACAAGCTTCGGGGACCTTATATTGACCCAAGTTCTAGTGCCAGTCTGACCATAATTTGGGTCATGATAAGATTGGTATCAGAGCTTAGGCTCGAGATTCATGGCAAGTGCATGTCTAGGGATTTAAAAGGAGTCTTGTTAAAGGTCACATGCGAAGTATAGGATCCTATTTCGTCTTCTTCTATAACTCTTTGTTTCTAGCTCATACCTTAGGTAATAAAAAAGTGCTTTAGTTAGTGTCTTGATTTTCATGGAGTACATAGAGATGTGAAGTAGAGTTGGCAGATATGTTAAGGTTTGCCATGGGAATACGTACTCCAAAGAATGCTATGTTTTTATCAGTATGGAGCTAAGGATGTGCCTATCTAATGTAAGGTACTAGTATTTAAAGTGAGTTATGATAGCATAGCTGCTCTAGATGGGAGTGAGGGTACAACTGCTAACAGTCATTAGTGGATAACGTGGTCAGAGTAAGTGTATAGTATTAGTGAGTTCAAGAGAGATAAGAGGATCGAAAAATCTGGTATGTGGAATGTCCCATAGTAACTATGCAATGTTCTCGATGTTTATGCTGTAAGCTGTAGATTACAGTGCCGACATAGGATTATTGTGTAGAGTTATGTGCATCCCCGTGGTGCCCCATAATGAGGGTGTTTGCGGATGGCTTTTGTTTTGGTACAGTTATGCCAAAACATAGTTCTATATTTGCAGAGGAGTTTAAAACTCCTAGTTAGGGGTCTAGAGCTAGAATATCAAAAGGTCACAATTGGGTGGTAACTAGAGTCGGTGACTCGATTACCCTAGTATGAGCTAGAGTTATATCAAGAGTTGCCATCAGACCAGAGGTTTCAGATTAGTTGCAAAGTAAAGGTGACACCTACAGAGTGAGACCATCTGGTCTTTGGTGTGGGATTTTGCATAGTTTTTGTAGTACGATGGACATTTTGCCTAGAGTCTAGTAAGAATAATATCTCCCTTGCATGGCAACAAGGTGCATAATGCGACTTTGCTCCTAAAGGAGACAAGATGCTATGAATGGTGTTTATAGCCTGTGAAGTGACATTTTAAGAAGTTTGTAGTATGATTAGAGAGCAGATGGCCTGACATAGTTTTGGCAAGGTAGCAGATACAATATCCCTTTTACAGTCAATTATGATATAAGATAGAAGATTACTACTAGTGATGGTGACCTACGAAATTAGTGTCCCAAATGGGACTGTAAAGCGAGGTAGAGAGTTGTTAGTTCAAGTGTTCTGGAGGGGGTACAAGTTCCATTATTGGAATCATAAGTGATAAGATTAAGATGTATGTAAGCCTTTGAATAGAATTACGGGTTTGGATACCCAGTATTTTAAGTTTTGGCTAATTAAATGGATATGGGAAATTAGAATTTCTATAGATCCCCCCTTTGAGGTAGTAGGGGGTAGTATGTAGTCCAAAGGGGTAGGACCCGAGATCAAGTAGAGAATGTATGACTGCTATTCCCTGAGTTCATCCTTAGCTTCTTATTGCTCAAGTAAAAGTATACTTCAAATAAAGGAAAAGAAAAGGACAGAAGTTAGCATCGATAAATCATAAAATATGTATATATATAAAAAAGGGTGTAGAAGGAGAAGATCAAATAGTTGGTTCAAATACAGTAGAAGAGATAACCTAAACGTCAGTAGAAGTATTAGCTAAAATGATTAGAGAACCAATTCTAAGTAACATCTAGGTGTTGATCGCTTGATAGAGATAGTGAAGGGATATAAGTTTCTGACATGACAATCAGGTTAATAAAAAGAGTAGAACTAAAGAATAACTGAGTATGACAAAAGGAGTTGGCTAAAGAACAAATTGTGAGCCTCATAATAGGACAAGATTAGGAAAAGTAGAGTCAAGATATAGAGGAGGCAAAGTGTAGTTCTGGGAAAGGTAACAAGATAAACAAAATAGTAAGGATAGAGAGCTTAGAAAAGGATGACATTAAAGAGGACATTTGTCACGGTATAGTACCTAGAAGTGCAGAGTTCAGAGCAGGTCATAGTTGATACAGTATTAGGAGCTAGAACATGAAGTTCATAGTTGAAGGATCTAGAATAAATTTTGTCTATTTTCTGTCCCCAAGGTACAACAAGAGGCAATGGGACAAGGACCTTTTGAGTGTTAATGGTATGAGGGAAGCTAGGTGAGTTAGGTAACCAAAGTAGATAGTAACTTGAGGGTGTGCAACGGCAACCCGAACAGTCTTAGCAGACAAAGAAGTGAAGTTAGTAGGTAGTAAGTTGAATAAAACTCAGCCTAATAGATTCAAATATGCCTATTGGGAGAAAGAAATAAGAGATAATGGCACACAGGTTTAACGTTAGAATTCAGGATGGTGAGACCTAGAGTCTGTAATTGGAGTTAGACAAATATTTTCAGTGTGACCAACAGGATAATTATGTAAGAAAACATGAATAATGGTATGCTAATATGTAGCAGAATGCTAGCAAAAGTCAAGATAGGATAAGATAGGTATAGATATAATTATAAGATATTGAGAAGCACATGGATTAGAGGAGTGATTGTTGGTAATATTGGAGTATATCTGAAGGAATTTGTCAGTGCTTTATCTTCCAGAATATAACCAAGTATAAAGAGCATTGGACAAATAATTATAAGCATGGAGGATCAATAGAGAGTAGAAAAAAAGGAAATTGCAAATTCTAAGATGATATGTCAGGTAGGACAATAGTACAACAAAGGGTCGATACAACTGATATCTTATAATAAAGCATAATAATTACAAAGAAATAATGAAACTAAAAAGGAAGACTAAGGGGTATGAGCTAAACCTTATTTATCAAATAATGGTATACCATAAATGGTGGGAGAAGATTTCTCTTTTTTCCCAAATTAGCTCGTGCTTCGATTCTAGGAGATTATGTTAAGAATAGAGGTTGTGTCAAAGTGACCCAATTAATTGAAAATTTGATAGGCGTTATTATGTATCCAATCTTCTGAGGTGAAAATGATGGTAAGTACATACCTGATGTCAAGAATGAAAAGACAATTAGGGCAGTGATTGGTGTTAGATAAAGTTAGTTACCAAGGTTTGGAACCTTTCTAAACTATGAGCTAGAGGAAGTACTATTTGTGGATAAGTTGTAGTGGGTGAAATTTTTGCTAATGGGTAGATTTGAGGCTGAAGTCTGGAGAGCCATGGACAGTATATGTGGTTGTATTAAGTAGAATGAAACACATGAAGCATCTTGACCGAAATTATAGCCTAGCACATTTTTCCCACAACTATATTAGTTTAGGTGGAACGTATAGTTTCAAGGGCTCCTATCTAACAATGATGAGCAATTTCCTACAAAGGATAGTAGGGAATGATAATGTTCTGATAGTCAAATTGGGAAAGGAGATACAAAAAGAATTTTCTACGGTTAATTACAAGTGTTACACAATGTGAAGAATATGCTGATAGGAGCTAATCGTAAGGTTAGAAGTCCAGAAGTAATGAAACAAGTAATTAAGATAGGACTAAGAAATAAAAAAAAAAAAAGGTTGACGTTGATGATGGGATGGACATCCTTGAAAGGAAAAGGTATAAGGGTGAGAGAGGACAAAGGTTAGAGAATAAGTATAGTAGGTTGGAAAGATATCAACAATAACAGAACAGGAAAAGGAAGTGAATAAGATCCAAAGGACAAGAGGAAAGCTTGGTAGAGTTGGTTACAATGATGAGAATAAGAAGGAATAAGTATGCTAGGGACACACTAAGGGATATGTAAAACAAGTTATGGTGAGATGATGGATTAAAGGAGTAGTGGAGTCTCAATCTAAGCGCCAATATGCCAGAAAGTATGTCACATAATAAGAAGATTTAGGAAGAAGATTTAGGAAGAATTCAAGATACTTCCATTCTAGAGAAGGAGTGAGAAATGATAAAGTCGCATTAACTGGGTTGTTAGGGAATATAAACACTTTTGTTATATGGGAGAAGAGACTCAGTTCACTTTCCAAAGTTGATTGAGGGTGTAGAGTACACTTAGCACTTGGATGGAGCTCTACATGATTAGTTATATAAGATGGATAGGAGTTGGTTTGAGGACCATGGTAATGATACAAAGAAGATTGGAAAATTCAAAGTATCATGGCAGTGAGAAGATGCATAGGTATTAACCATTGAGGTCAAAGGACAAGTAAAGATTTCAAATAAGATGCCTATGATAGGTGCTATAGAAAAGCATCTCCTAGGGTACTATAGGATAAGGGAAGCATCTCATAGGGTACTATAGGATAAGGGGCACAAGTCATGTTTTTGGGAAGCAGAGATTGTTGAAACAGAGGAATGGAGACTGAAGTCACTAAGAGATGTGTTAGGGCACAATAAAGGAGAGGTAAGCACCAAAGTTGATTGAAGTTATGAGATATCAAGCCAAGCATAGTAGAGGTATGAATAATTAGAGGTAAGAGTTCCACTACGGAATGATGATGATAACTAGGATACTACAGCAGAGTCAGAGAAGCAAAGAATAACCACCTTTTTTTCCTTAGCACTTTTTTTTTTTATTTAAAATTCGAGGACTAATTTTTTTATAAGGGGGGAAGAATGTAACACCTTGAATTTTTAAATAATTATTTTATGTGTAATATATGAGTTTTGCCTATTTTGGAGGGCCTAGGAGGGACCATATGATGTTGATGGGATATAGATTGAGGTGTATGATTTAGAAGTGTTATTTGAGTCATTTTGCAGGTTGGGTAGGTTCTAGGTACAGGAAAAATTCCGTGGGATTTTCAACAAAACCTTAGGGCTGTCTTTTGATTCTCTACAACTTTGTTTCAAGTTGTTTATTGATAAATTTTGATATATTATTTAGATGAGCCGTGATAGCCTTTTTCTTCTGCTCAGCCACTGTAGTGACCTTTAAAGTATTGTGAGTAGATATTTATTTATTTATAATTTCAATATTATTATATTTCTAGCATGCTCATGGATCACATATACTTATATTATATAGTTAAATATTAGGCATGCCCTGTTTTGCATTTATATTTGATGACATTTTCTCAGTTGCTGTGTTTTGATAATCTGGAGTTGTGTGTGTGAAATGGTGTGTATGTAGAGTATATGGATATGGATAGGATGGGTAGACGCAGCTGGAGCTTGACTCGCTGGGACCCGATCCTTATTATGGATAAGTCGGGGTAGGCACGACTTTGAGTTGATCTCGCTGGCAGAGGTTGAAACTAAGAGAGCTAAGTAAGGGAATCAGCTCCCCATATATGTATGTGTGAGTATGAATATGATATGAGCGCGTGTGTGCTCCAGATTATTTTTGATGTGACATGACTTGTTTGTATGAATTGTATAAAGATGATGCATTTCATTTCTAAGGATGTATTAGAATTAGATAGTTATAGAAATTGTAAATAAAATAAATATTTATTTTTTGAGTCGAATGCTCACTCCTATTCACCTTATTTTTTCAAGTTACAGGAGAGTTTTTCTTTTCTTGGGTATTAACCTGCCTTTTCTTCTTCGCAAGTTCACTTGCTACTATTTTCGTATATTGTAAGGTTAAATTTGAATTCTAAACCTATGCATGTGTAGGACCATAATATTTAGCTGGACTGTAATATTTATAAATTTGGAATTGTAATTTAAGAACTTTATGTATGTGTAATTGTGTGGTTGGTTACTTATGATGGTTGAGGAAGCTGAGCTCCCATTAATTTTATTTTAGAGTTATGGATGATTGATGGGTGAGCTGAGCTCTCCAAATATATTTTATTGAGATTGCAGGTTAGGTGAGTTAATAGCTCCCTGTTAGATGGTCCATTTTATGGCTGGACTTTGTTCGGTTGATCACTTGAAATTGGGCTCGATATGGGCTTATTGATGGTTAGAGTTTAGTTAGGCTTACTGTAGGCTTCAGGGGCCTTATACTGACCCAAGTCCTAGTATCAGTCCGGCCCATAATTTGGGTCATGACAAGATCTGTGTTTTATCTTCTGGTTATACATGCTAGTTATTTTCTGATGATATTCTGCCATCTTGATGAAAGCTTGGTCTCTTGCTATCTCTGCTAGATCAAGATTGAATCTGAGGTCTTCACTTTTTATTGCTGCTTTTGGCTTCTCTATTCAGGAGCTTAAGATACTGATCTCTATGGAGATTATTGCCTCTGATCCATATGCCAAGGAAAAAGGATTTTCACTAGTTACTGATCAAGGAGTAGTTTAGAATGCCCATAGTACAAATGGGAGCTCTTTTGGCCATCGTCCTTTTACTTTGTCTAATCTTCTTTTTAGTTCATTTAGGATAGTTTGGTTGATAACTTCTATCATGCCATTAGATTGTGGATAATACGTTGAAGTGAACTTGAGGTCGATTCCCTATTCTGCGCAAAATCCTCTAATTTTGTGTCCTTTGAATTGAGTTTCATGGTTTGTGATGATGACTTTGGGGATACTACTGTAGCAAAAGATGTTTTTCTTGACAAAAGATATGGCCTTGTCGCCAGTGATGAGTTGTGTTGCTTTTGTTTTAGGCCATTTGGTGAAGTGGTCTATGGCTACGATGATGTACTGTCTGGATTTAATAGCTTTTGGGAATGGTCTAAGTATATTTATACCCCACTAGTAAAATGGCTAAGGGCTTTCGATCGTGTCAATTTTTTTACGAGGGTTCAGGGGATGAAACCATGCTTTTGGCTTTTTTTGCATTGCTGAACTAGATTTTTGGCATCGTCTGTTGCTGTAGGCCAAAAGTACCCTTGTTTGAACATTTTTTTGGTGATTTTTTAAGCTCCTTCGTGGCTTTCTCATAACCCCTCATGAATATCAATCAGGACTGCTACTTCTTCTTCGAGTGAGATATATTTTAGCCATGGCTGAGTGAAAGAATACTTATGGAGTTAACTATTAAGAACACCATAGCCTGATGACTTTTGAACAACCTTTTTTACCTCTAAAGGTTCATCGGGCAATGTTCCATACTAGAGACAATTGAAGATCGGGGACATCCATGTTAAATCTATGTCGATTTGGAGGATCTTTTCCTAGTTAATTGTTGGTTAACTTATTTCCTCAAGGTAGATCGGTTGAGATAGGTGTTGCTCCCCTATTGCTGCTATTTTGGCTAGGGCATCAGTGTCACAGTTCTCTCCTCTCGGGACTTGTATGATTATGATTTTCCAGAGTTGGAATGGATTTGAGCTATTAACTATTGTACTCTGGCTTCCTTTTTTCTCAGGTTCGGGTCTTGCACTTGGAAATTATCCTGACACTAATTCATTACTAACTGAGAGTCGGAATATATAGTAACATTAGGAGTTCTTACCTCTTCGATTATGCATAGGGCGATCAACAAAGCCTCATACTTGACTAAATTGTTTGTAGCCTGGAAATTTAGCCGTGTAGCGTACTTGAATTTTATGCCTTAAGGGCCTTCTAAGACAATCCCAATTCTGGATTCGTCGACCCAAATGCTCGACAATGAAATCAGCAAGGACCTATGCCTTTAAGGCTGTTAGAGGTACATAACTGATGTTGTAAGCTCCCAATATTATTAACTAAGTGGATAAGCAACTTGGCATATCCAGTCTTTGTAAGATCTTTCTTAAGGGGTAGTTTGTGCATACTTTGATAGTGTGGGACTCGAAGTACGATCTTAACTTTGTGGCTACTAAGAGTACGACAAAGGTTGGATAGTTGAGTTCGGCTCCTTTCAAGACTTGGCTCGTATAGTAAATTGGTCTTTACTATTTGTCTTCTTCTCTTACCAGAACCGAGCTCACAGTCTCCTTAGTCACTGCAAGATAAAGATATAGAATCTCACCTTGTCTAGGCAAGTCCAATAGAGGAGGGTTGGTTAAAAAATTTTTGAGTTCATTGAAATCTACCTAACAGTCTTTTCCACATTTGAAGCTCTTCCTCGCTTTGAACGCTTTGTAGAATAGAAGATATTTCCTTGCTGAGCACAACGTAAAATGCCTAATCGTGATTATTCTCCTATTCAATCTTTGAATCTCTTTAATGCTTTGTGGTGGCTTCATATCCATAATGGCTCTGATTTTTTCAAGGTTAGCCTCTATTCCTTTTTCTGAGATTAAAATCCAAAGAACTTTCTTGCTTTAACTCCAAACGTGTATTTTTCCAAGTTCAACCTCATTTCAACTTTGTCAAATATGTTGAATGCCTCTGCGATATCTTTTGGATGATCTTTTAGATTTTTTATCTTTATGATCATGTCATCCACTTATACCTCTAGCGTATTACCAATTAGCTTTTCAAATATTTTGGTAAATTGCACCTACGTTCTTAAGGCCAAAAGGAATTACCTTGTAATAGAAGATGCCCATGTCTGTGATGAATGTTGTGTTCTCCTCGTCTTCGGGATCCATCTTTGTCTAATGGTATCTTGAGATGGCATCTACCAGAAAGTATACAGAATGTCTGACTGTCGAGTCAATTAGCTTGTCAATTATTGGTAGCAGGTAGTGATCCTTCGAGCATGCTTTGTTGAGGTCGATAAAGTCAACACACATGCTCCATTTGCCATTCGACTTTTTAACTAGGACCACATTCGTTAGCCATGTCGAGTACTTGACCTCCCTTATGAAACCTACTTTTAATAGCTTTTAGACCTCCTCTCTAACAATTTACTACCTATCCTCCATAATTTTTCTTTTCTTTTATTGTACTAGCCTAGTTTTTGGGTCAACATTGAGGCTGTGGACCATGAGTGTCGGATCTACCCCTGGCACCTCTTCTAAACTCCAAGCAAAGGTGGATGATCTCTCGATAAGTGTTCTAATGAGCTCGTCCCTATTCGGACCTTGTAGTGTAGTGCCTATCCTAATCTTTTTCGTGGAGCTCGACCTTTTCTATCTAATCTGATAGCTTTGAAAAGATGCTACTTACTGGTTTTTCCAAGAGATTGATGTTAGTAGTATGCCCTAGAGCATATCATTTAGTATGTATCTTGTACATATTTTTATTAATAAAAGGCATTTCCACTTTTTCGTTTACATAATATATTTATGTGTAATAGAAAAGGTCCATTGATATTTTGTTAGAAATATTATTCTTAAGTTGTTAAGAATATGAGTGACAATATTTCTAGCACAAAGTATCATAAATAGGTTCACAATTGAGGATACTTCATAATAAGGATATGACTTATCCAGAAAGATTGTATTCATATTTGTTCCTAAGTTATTTATATGAGATATAAATAAGATGGAATGGTGAGTCTCATGCCATATAACAAACATGATAGGCACTTATAAATGATAAGTAGGCCGAACCAGTGACACTTATGACAAGCATATGGAGTTTACTCTTGTCAATATTTTATCATAAATCATATCAGTGCATATAATCTTTAGACCTGAGATAGCACAGTTATCTTGTATATAGGTAGTTTGAGTTTGATACTGCTTTCATACTTGTACTATGTATGGGTATATGGGCATATGTTGGCTCTTACTAGTTTTATATGGAGGTAGGTGTTGATCAAGATAGAATCTGTTCCTCTAAGTAAATAGAGATAAAATCCTATGTTCATTTAATTGTTCTTGATGTTTCAAGTTCCTGGCCAGGACAGATAGATTTATTCAGAAAAGAGTTTCTGATGAGAAAATCTTTTTAATCAAGAACTGGAATTAAAAGAGAACATAATATTCATAGCCAATGGAGTTTGACATAAACCATGACTCCAGCTTCAGTTGGGATTTTGTAACAGAGAGATTCTAGTGCATGGTAACATATGATTATAGGTTCATTTAAGGTAAACCTTATTACTAATTGGGTGGCCATGGCATGCTATGCTAGGTGTTAACCATGGTCTATGAGGTTCATAAAATGATTTAGAGAAATCATTTATGGTAAGAAAGAGTTCTGATGATATTAAGAGTTGATATCATGTCTCATTGCCAATTAGTGATGAGCCTAGTAAGTCACACACATACACAAGTTATCACCTATTTAAATATGATTTAATTAATTAATTAAAGAGTTTAATTGATTAATTAAATAGGTTTGGTTTGCAATTAAATTGCAAAGTCCCTAGCATGACTTGAAACCAAATCTAGATTATTGGATGTATAATATAAGTTAAATTTATATTTAAAGTGTTTAATTATGAATTTAATTAATGAGAAATTAATTAATAGAGATTAATTAATCAATTTATATTTGATATAAATTAGAAGAAGAAAAATAATTATTTTGGGTTAAGAACTCAAAATTAAGACACAGGGGCATTTTGGTCATTTCACAGTGTGACACATTGCACCATGAGATGGTGACACATGGGATTACACATAAGCTTGCCAAATATTTTTTAATCATGAAAGATGATTAAAATCAAGATTAAATATAGGTTTGACACTTGGCACAATGTGATTGGGTCACTTAAACCTAGAGCTAATCAAAGGGTGACATGTGGCAAGGGTTTAATGTGTTAACCTAGCTATATAAGTCTTATTATGAAAAAGAAAAACATCCAGCAGCCACTCCTCTCCTTTGTCACGCCATTTTGAGGTTCTCCATCTATTCTTCTTCATCTCTCATCAATTCAAAGAGATTAGCCATCAATCTCTTGAATTAAGAACACTAGAAATTATTTCTAGTGTCCTGTTTACATCTCTAATCTCTTAAAAGGCAGAACTTGAATTTCTAATTAATAGAAAAAGCTTTAGAAGCTGTTCAAGGGCTGCCATAGGTGTTCTTGGTGTGGACAAGCTAGAGGGACAACATTTAGTGTCCTGAAGACAAATCTCAAAGGCGCAGACACGCTGCAGTGCATCAAGAGGTTAGTGTAATCGTTCTTGATTTAATCTAGGGTTCTAAAATTAATCTGATTAATTTTAAAATCTTAAATGGCAAATACAGATCCAAAAAAACATATTAAAAGAGTTTTAATATATGGTTTATCATTGAAATCAAATAGATAAAAATAAATCTTGCATGATGCATGTGGCCCTAGGTGAAAATTTTTGAATTCAATGGTATAAACTTGTGTTTTTCACGCTTCCGTTCCTTCAATTGACTGGTAGCATGACCTTGCTTGCTACTTTTGTAGATCAACTATAGCATTCCTGGGTTAATTTCTGGCTCCTTCTTACCACGGCTATTCCACCTAGTGCTGGAAGCTTCAAACACAAACAGTCCATGTCTCCCAAGATTTCTGAAGGTGTCTTTCTAGAGTTTAAACCAGCATCAGCCATGAGATTGTTATAAACGAAAAGAAAATATTTTTTAGAAAAAACCATGAACAATGTTTTAAAGAGAAAGTGAAGAAAAAAATTACCAGTAGTTTTTTTTCCACAGACGTCACCAATTTATGTAGCCGTGGGTTTCTTGAATAATGGATTTCTCTGAGTTGAGGATCTCCTGAATATCAAAGAATAGGTGAGGACCGGTGGTGGTTGGAAACCACTTCGATGCTCAAGTCAGTAATCAGATTATGAATTAAATATTTAGTATAATAGGAGTGAGAGTATTATTTGCATACCTATTTCTGAAGCTTTACATTGTTTTTATAGTGATTGGGATGAAATCTTGGCCAGATCCTTGTCAATTCTCCATTTAAGTTGCAATGTTAATCATCCTTAGATTATGCTGAAAATTAGGCATGATTAGTGGTGTGGCTGGTGGCACGATCTCCGTTTGGTACGAGCTTGAAGAGTGTATCAATCTCCCCGATCTTATTCAATCCCTTCAAAATGGTCAGAATTTTTTTAGGCTTTCCTCAGAGCTCAGTATTAGTCTTTAAGATCAGATGGGAGACATCTATCAGGTACCGAGCTCCAATGGGATAACTCTACCTGACTCCGAGCATGGATGGGCGGGTTGTCCAATTCTAAGTTCGGATGGGTGAGCTCCAACTGGGTTGGTTTATCAGCCTTATATATATATATATATATATATATATATATATATATATATATATATATATATATATATATATATATATATATATATATATATATATATAATTTTAAAAGGCACTTTAGGGAGAAAATTTTGCTAACAACTTTAAACTGTAATTTAACTTAAAAAATACAAGGCAAAATTTATTAGGTAAATTATATATATGGTACCTCAATTTAAAAGTATATAACAGTAAGATATTTAAATTTTAATTAGATCATAAAATCCCTATAAAACCTCTTTGTTACATTCAGTAATAAGTTTTTAAGTTATTTTTGCTGACAAGACACTTATCATATTAAAATTATATTTTCTCTCAATTAATTTGACACTTATAGAGAAAAAAAAAAATCCATCTACTCACTATCGCAAGGGTTTTGCGGTAGCCGGACGATTCTCATTGAAGTAGAGAAAGTAAGGAGTCGCCACTTTAATTTTGAGGAAAATTAAAGAAAACCATTTATAGAAATAAGATTTATGAAAACCACTTTTGAGACAGAGATTCTAGGTTTAGGGTCCATATACGGATGGGGAAGGTGTTAGACACTCTATCTCATCCCTCAACAAGGGTAAGCAGATTTAACGATGTGCTCTTTATAATTTAAGATCGATAATTTTTAGGGTTAGAATTATGATATTAAAAGGAATGTTCAATATTTCACCATCTTGGGTTTCCTAGGAACACAAGTATATGGGGTGACCTTACAGTGAATTGATGTTGTGTTTGTTTTATTTGTTATGTATTTATTAAGTTCCTCCCTCTTCGAATTAGGACTCTAATTTCGAAGCGGTGTTATTTGATTCCTAAATATTCATAACGAGTGAAGAGGACTCTCGGTTAACACATTATGTATCTTATCATTGGCGTTCCGAATAACTGAGGGTGCGGGGTGTGTAATGGATTTACAAGAACTGATATAAGTATAGATTTTCATCCCTCTTAATTAGGACTCTAATTCAAAAGGGATGCGTTAATTGAAACCTAGAAAGCTCCCTTCCTTAATGAGGACTCTTAGTTAATGGAGGGAGGTCTCATCATCGGCATAATTACCAATGAAATCTTTACCCATATCATTTCATGCAAAATTATTTAATGTCTTTTTTTTAATAATAATATTTCATTTAATTAAGTTAATCTGGGGGAAGAGATTCTTCCTTGGTAATGAGAAGACCTCTAGAAGGACTCTCCATCGAGTCTAAAAAATTTGGGGTTCTTGGAAGGACTCTCCCGTGAACCGAACATTGAAATGTGTTTGATAAGTACGTTAAAAAATAAGAGTTAGTAAGATATCCGTAAAAATAAATTTAACATTGGGAATTTCAGGGAAAAGAGTCTCCCAATTTCCCATAATGAGCTTTTTGTAAAAAGGCATAAAAATAGTGGGAGTTTCCAGGAAAGGACTCTCTCATGATCTCTCCCATTATATATTGGAACTTTAAACTAGGGATTTAGAAAAGGACTTTTTCCCGATCTTTTAATTTAACATTAGGGAAAATTGTCGAAGACATAGGTAGTTCCAGGAAAGGACTCTTTTCTGACTTCAGTGATCTAGAAAATATGAAACGGAATTTGTGAGTGTTGAGCCGAACTCTTTGCCAAATTTCCACATAATTTCTCAATCTCTTGGTTGTTTGATCTTTCTTGATTCTGACCTCCTAATGCTCTGTCCGAACGCTTTGCCTCCAAATTTCGCGTCTAACAGTCTGAGGTCGTCTCGGGTTTCTAATCGCCTATCTATTGTTCAAGCTTGTCCTGATTTCCAATCTTACAGCTTATCATCCGATCTTGTTTCGAGTTCCGATCTCATGACTTGCTTGTTCGGCCTAGTCTCAATTTTCGACCTTTCCACCTGTCTTAATCTTTCTATATCGATCCTATTCTCCCCATTATTTTCCCCATTTGTTAGAATCGAAAAGAAAAATTCCATGTCATTGTTTCCATCCGCATTCCTTATAATATTTACGAGATCAGTAGCCTTTGTACCACCCAAACTCATATTTACAATACAAAAAGGTAAAAGGTGACAATGATAAAAAAAAAAAGAAAGTTCGCAGATGTCACGGTATAAAGTCATAAATAACATAAGTAAAATGAATTAAATTTGGGGCTGTCCTATTCTGAAAGCACTACGTGACATAGTAACTCAAAGATTCTTATGTCATGAACACCAGCTAATCATGCTCTAGTGGTTGGAATGCTTACTTGTGGAGAGCTAAAGCAATGGAGGAGCCAATACCGACATCCCACGAATCTGGAGAGATTAAGACCGAGACGACGAAAGAACTTGAGCTGCCAAAAGTGATGAAGGCTAAAACTTGATGACAAACTAAGATTGAATTTCCAGGGTAATGCACGACTATTGAAAATATGGATCACAGGACTTGTAGCTCTTCAGATGAGATACTTCAGAAAACTCGTTTATAAAGTCTATAAAAACTTTAAGAGCCTTTTGGATCAAAGACCACAGTATTTAATTTCAGAGATTTTTTTTTTAATTACCACCCTCTCTACAGTATTGCATACATGTATTTATAGGGAATGGGTACTCAAAATAGAGAGTCAGGATTCTAGTAGGAAGAGATAGAGGGCTCGGAATTAAAAGGACGTGATCCGACATTTTAGAATTAAAGAGAATCAAGATTGAGGGTTGGGATTTGGTTCAGAATCTCAGTCCTTTCATTCTTTAATCCAACGATTAGGGGTCTTACCTTACAAAATAGATCCAAGGGCTGGAAACAAAAAGTTTCGAATCTATTATTTACTTTTGATATGAGGGCCTCGAATCCATCCTTACAATTATGATTGACGGTGTAAGTTGAGATGTACTGGGCTGCTTTAACCGTTTGAAATCTGACGACGAAGAGTGCATCCTTACAAATGAAATGGGTGGTGAGGGCTAAATCATACCCAAAATGCTTTAACTGACTCGGATCTGACGGTATGAGAATTATTCTTATGAATTAAAGGTTATGATTAAAAGCGATTCGACTTCCTGAGCCCTCCGATCTCTATAAGTCATTCCTCGATCTACCCAACCTCTCATTGTGATTGACTGATCTGAGGCTTGTTATTCCGATCTCTATCCACTTTTTTGCATCCAGTCTTTTCTTGCTTCTCGATCTCTTCCTATTCCCCAATTCTTTCCCATCTTTCCTCTGTATCCTACCTGTATTAGTCAAAGCAATAAATTCTTCAATTATCGATGAGCCGCTTTGAGTTCTGTAGGCATTAAATGTCAAGGCCCTATATATATGCGAGAAGGGAGCCTATCATTTTAACACTTACACTCTTCTCTCTCCGGCTAATTTCCTATGTGCTATTTCTCTGATTCTAACTTTTCCAGCAAGAATTCTCATCATGATGACAGCTTTGATCTTTTTCCAATCATTTTCTTTGCCTATCGCCTGAAAATGGACAACTCCAGTGATCTGAGAATTATGAGAGCGTCATCCAATGATGGTGAGAGAACCAGACTAATCTACTGATCAAGGTCCAAAATGACTACCGTGCCAATCTCCAATCGATTTACCAGTATGAACTGTGGACCGATCTCGGACAAGGGGACCACTAATTTCAATTTTGATGTCGGTGACCACCTTTTGAAGTTCATTTGGCTCCTAACCATGTCAGGGGTCCTGATTAAGGCTCGGTTCTAGTCGATGACATTGACGATGACATTGAGCTTTCCGTAGTCTTTACCATAGTTGACAAGAGCTACCCTTTCGATCTCCACATATCTCTTAAATGGCTTTTTGAGATTGGGGGTGATCTGAACTATGAAAGCAAGATAGGTAGAATGTAGTGTAGGGACATTAGTAATTATTGATCTTGAGAGATCGCCCAAATGATGTAATCTAATCCTTTGAAAATGAAATGAAGTCTTATTTATTCAAAACTGATCAATTTATTCTTCTTTTTATTGTTGCATTGATTATTTTTCTGATCTCTGATAACTGTGTTCGATCTGATCCCTCATCGAGTCCCCATCCTACCGATCCCTTTGGCTCAAAACCTTGTTCTATCGAATATATGGTCAATCCCAATTAGCCGATCTTACTTGTCCAATCTCCTTGTCATGCTTCTAGAATTTTCCTTTGTTGCATCATGAAAATGATTAGATCCCGCTAACCAATGCGTCACCTAGGGCCTCATGAGAATTTAATGCTCGGACGAGTATAAATAAGAGGGGGGTTATCCATTTACATACTTATGTTGTTTTTCTGATTCTCTGCTCATCCCAAATCTCCTTGAAGGCTTTTCTCAAGTTCTTGATTTCTTCGGTGCCGATTCATCATCAGCTGGTATTTTTAATCTTTTTCTGGTCATTTTGTTCTTATTATTTGAAAATGAGTGGTACCGACGATCAGAGAGTTATAAGCCCGCTTTCCATTCATGTTTCTTGGTCTTCCGATGAAAGTGATGAGGCTGAACGTAGCAGGCGACCCGAAGCTATTAGGGCTATCGTTCCGACCACTAGTCAGCCTACAGGGCCAAACCAGCAACAAGCCTCAATCATAAGGAGAGAGCCTCCCATGGCAGATGAGCTCACCTCAATTCTAGGGATGTTCGATCTTGAGTTAATAAGCTAGGAGTTCAATCTTCCACCCGACTCCTTCGAACTCATTAGATGTCATAGGGACTTTTGGGCCGATCACTACTTTGATGAGGTCGATATGATTGTGGTATACGAGGAGCAGTTGAAGGCTAGGCTGTTGTTTCCTCTAGAGTCATTTTACAAGGACGTCTTGAAGTACACCAGGGTTTGCATCTCCTAGGTACATTCGAACTCATAGCAAACCCTGGTGGCTTTTAGAGGATTATGACGAGCTAAAGGACTCGAACCTACGGCGAAGGCCTTCATCGAACTGCACAGGCTTGTTCTATGGAAGGATGACGAGTTCTGGTTTTTTCAGGCAAAACCACGCTGTGGGTTGTTCATCGATCTCCCATCTTCACTTAAAAATTAGAAAGATCGATACTTCGTACTTCGAAGCAAAAACCCCCTTGGTTTCGAGGGGATTCCCCGAAGTTGGAATTTTTTGGTCGAGAAGCTGGAGAGAAGGGTCATGCTGGCTGATGTCGAGAGTGCTATGGTGAAGGAGCTCAAGAGCCAAGCGAACTCTTGCAAATTTCATACCTGGATGTGATCATGGCCGAACTCAAGTGGTGGTTAATGAGCGTGATTGCTCACGAGAATATCCAGCTGCAACTCTTTGATCTAGCTCCCGGGATGGGTAAAAACCTGAATCTTTAATCTCTTAGTCCCTGGCGATCTCACTAATCTCATTTTTCTGTGCAGGTATGGCTGGAAATGAGGCAGTGAGGGAAGTTCATAAACGGAATAAAGAGCTTAGCAGGAAGGTATTAGAAATAAAGAGATCTGAAGCTCAGAAGAGAGCCCGGACTGAAGAAACGAGCTCGAAAGTTCTAATCCAAGATCAACCTATCCCAAAGGGGCAAATCCTTACCATGGAGCCTCCCGCTCAATCTGAAACTCCTCCCCAACTTCCGATCACTTCAGCATCAGATGGTGAATCCTCAGGGCACGGAGATTCGTCTGGACGACCTTTTGCACAAGCCACAATAATACTACTCCAATCATTGGATAAGAACAAATCAGCGTGGGGTAATCTCGATTTGGCAAACGTAGTGAGCGCCACAATCTTTTTCCCTAAGGATCAGACCAGAATGGCTCCTGAAAATATTGATGATCTTCTTACCCTTTTGATCAGCTTGAGCTCGAAAGCAATGGTGACCCAGCACGCGATCAAAGAGAAGGTTTATCTTATAAAGAGGGAGATGTCAAGGATGTCTCAAGATATGGCATCAATGCAAAACCAACTCTCTGCAGCAAATGCCCAGATCGTCGAGCTGGAAGAACAAATGAAGTCTTTCGAAGAGAAGGCAGCTCGATTGGAAAAGGAGCTTGATGATGTTCGGGTCAAGTTCTTTGAAGATATTCAAGCGAAGGATGAGGAGGCTCTGACGAAAGAAGCTGGGGTTTATCTGAAAGCTCATAGTGATCTCCTTATTGAGCTTGTCAAATGTTATCTCGACGAGAACTTCACTTGGCTCGAGGAACTTGCTCCGGGTGCTGAAGCTGAGAGTAAGGGTGAACAAGAGAGAGAGGAGGGAGTAAATGTTGAGGATGTAACTGAAGACCAGGCTAAGAAAGATCCTCCTGCTGAATGACTTGTGTATTTTATTTCTTGGAATGAATTTTAAAGTTCTCTTTATTTATGATCAAATCTTGGTAAGATCGGAAAATATTAAATTAAGTACGGATGAGTATTGAATCAACTCCCACTTGATCGAATAAGCTCGGACACGGAACTTTAGATCGGTTATTAATCGTGAAACAACTGTTTAAAGGGATTTAATGGCAAGTGCAAGATCGGAAAGGCTTGTGACCGAGAACCGATTAAAACTCGGACGCACACATAAAATGATTTGAGAACAGGTCTTAGCCTGAATTTGATGAGTTCGGGACCTCTTATTAAAGATCGGTTAAAACATTAACTTGTTAAACACTTGAACCATTCGAGAGAGGTAACTAATCACAAGACGTCCCAGAATTTGGAATCTCAGATGTGAGGAGATCGGAAAACAAAATACAAAATCGGATGGTCCAAAAATTAATCAAAACGGGTCAGGGGGGATAGGGAAACACTTGGTTTGAACGCACTTTGAAGTTTATTATTTATCAGGGAGATTACTAGCTCAAAGAAAATGACTTGGGGTAGGATAACTAGTTGAAATAGGTCAAACGCCTATTATGGGGATCGACATAATTTCACTTATTCGAACTATGAAATTTGAAGATTGACTAAAATATGGTGTCTACACCCACAGTCATAATAATTAAAATTAAGCATATTAGCATTTTAATAACCTAAGACCTATTTACTTGAAACCATCAATTCATAAAAATATAAATTTTCAATTTAATAAATACCACATTAGTGTAAATAACCTAAAATCTAGTTATTGAAGTTCATAAGGAAATTTTATATTACTAAAATTAAATATGAGAGGATTTTATATTACAAATCAACGTTTAGATACCTTATTATTATATATCCCTAAGTTGAGGTACCATTTACATAATTTACCCAAAATTTATCACCTAAAAAGCACTGGCCGAAGCCCTAGGGCTAGAATAGGTTGGAAAACAAAGCAACGGACAACTGACCAACCTAAAGGGTTAATTTAGCTATAGAAATATATAAATACACATGATTTTTACTTTTTAATCATATGGACCCACAAACCCAAATTGCAACTATTTGTCCTAATTATGATTAGAGCTTCTATAAATACTGTAAACCCTTATTTTGTGATTTATTATGAGTATGTGCATTAAGGCTATGGGGAACCTGATGATAAAAAAAAAATTTTGTATGACTGTAAGATGTAATTGGAGGCATGGAGTTGAATTATTAATTCCGTAGCATGATCTTGAAAAAAAAAAAATATATATATATATATATATATATATATATATATATATATATATATATATATATATATATATATATATATATAATTAAATTTAAATAAAATTTGTTTTCTTTAAATTTAATATGGATAGTTTTTAAATAGACCTAATTAAATATAATTAGGCTCCATGAGCCTAAGAAAGCCTAGTTAGGAATTTTAAATAGAGCCCATAATTTTTTTTTCTTAAAATTAAAATAAGAAAATTTTTTTTTTCTCTCTTTCTCTTCCATACAAACTCTCTTTCCCTCTCTCACCCTCTCTCTCTCTCTCTCTCTCTCTCTTGGCCTCACTCTCTTTCTCACTCTCTATTGGTGCTGCCCCCTCTCTTTCTCTCTTCCTATTAGTTGAAACACTTCACCCATTTCCTAATCTCACCCGAATTCCCTAATCCCAATTGTTTAAGTTATCAGAATCTTATCACCCTAGGGGAGGAAAAGATTCAGAAAGATTCAGAAATATTCAAAACTATTTAGAGATATTTTAGAGCTATAGAAAATTTAAAGATATTCAAAACTCTTTTAATTCTTTCTTGTTTCTTTTCTTTTCTTTAAGAAGATTTTCTTGTAAAATTTCTTGAATGTTAGTTCTTTTATTTTCTTTTCAAGATCTATGCCATGTAATGTTTAATTTTATGTTCTTTGTTTTTTAATTTATCTTGCATGTTCATATGGATCATGTAATCATACTTAATTTGAGGGGATACACAACTCTGCACATATTCAGGTTTATGTCTGCCATGTTTTTATTACTTTTCATTATTTTCTAAATATGTAAAAATTTTAGAAAAATTATACTTATATTCTAAATGAAATTTTATTAATTTTAGGCTCAAGAATAATTGAAAATTTTTTTGTATTTTATACGTTATGGCTATTTGAAATCAAAGTTCTTATAAAATTTGATTTGCAGGATACTCGAATTGTGACGCCTATATCTCTCTTGCTTCTTAATATTTTTGTGTGGATCTAGCGTCTAAAATTAAGTTCAGAATCTTTTGAATCTTTCCCAATTGGTTTCCCATTCATATCTATTGTGGTTGGTGAGTTATAAATTTTACAAAAAAAAAAAAAAAGTAGTGCGATTCTGTTACTAGGAAAAGTTATTATTTGTGTAGACTATTCGGCTAGGGTTTTATTTGGTCTATAAATTTTATGATCTTATATGATGTTTCGTCTATCTTCCATAATTTTTTCATGATTTTTAGGCATGTCTAACCATTTTTCAAAAATTGTGTTTCTTATTACTATCATTCTGCTAAAATCTAGGAATTGTATATTAATGCATATTCTTGTGTGTTCTTAGGTTCCAATTGATATTTGATCTATTTTTCTATGTTCTTTTAATTTAAGAAGTGTTATGAAGCATTTGGATTATGTTAGAAGACCTGGACCCTTAGGTAGTTATAACTAATTAGAAATTTTGACCTCTTAGGAGACTAGAGTTAGAATCCAATGCGAATTGTTATTAGTATTTTCTTATTTTAGTTCTTTTATTTTCTTTAGTTTCTTTATTTTTATTACAAATAAAATTGGTAAGTAGCCCTAAGGTAAGTACTAAAGAGGGTATTTGTGTGGAGCTAAACGGGAGTAAGCCAGGGATATCATTGCTATACTAAAAGAGAAGGCCCTTTGTTTAAGAGTAACTTGTCCTAATAGCAACTGCATTTACAAACAAGTAGCCCTAAATTTATAGAATAACTATTAGTATGAAATTTTAGTAATAATAGGATTCTTATTTGATAAATTAAAATTAGCTTTGTTTTTAATTTAACCAACTTTTACATGTAAGTAATTTAAATAAATACTAAGTAAATTAAAATTAATCTTATTTGTAAATTAAACTAATCTTGTCATATAAAATAAATTTAATTAAATACTTGATAATTGTAAGATAAATTAACATGTTAGAAATCTTTATTAGGTTGTGATTGTTTGGGCCTTATCTCATATTAGAATAAATTATACATGTATATAATTAATTTGGTTTAATTATCCTTAGGGTAACTTAGTGAAAAATTAATTAATTAGGTTAAATAGAAACTTAGGGTTATTTGAAATTGAATTTGTTTGTAAATTAAATTCTCAATAATAAATTAATTTTAGTCATCCGGTAAATATCCTTTAAATAATTAGTAACTCCATAGATAGGGATTACTTATGCATGAAAACTGTTTGTAAATAATAACTCTTTTGTGAATTACTTGCATGTGTAGGATTAGAATTACATTTTTAGGAATAAGTTTAATAGAGGAATAATAAACAAGACTTATAGGAACATGAGTAGAGGTGGCACACGAATTAACGAGGTTAGACCAGTCGTAAGGGGTGCCTAACACCTTCCGTTTACGTACCCACTATTCTGAATCTAGACATTAGGCTATGGTAATGACGGTTGTGAAAATTCTGCAAGGAGTAAGTTACCATGCATGACCCTCAGAAGAAACACTAAATATGTCTGGGTTATTACCTGGGTGGCAACTCTTATCTATCTATACCTTCATGGTATAAATCCTTAATACCATGATAGTACTATGGGAAGACGGTACTTACCAGTGGTTCAATTCTATTAGGATTATATGAAATGTATGTCTAAAAAATATTGTCTAAGGAGACCATTATAACTCTACTATCTTTCTTGGGCATTACCTGGTGCATTTTATATAATTCTAGAAGATGATATTTTGTCTCAGGCCTTACTATGAACCCCCTCCCATCCGCCTCCCACTGGTAAGTACCATTTTTCTATAACACTACCACAGTGCTAAGAATTTATGCCACGAAGTCATAAATAGACAGGAGTCGCCACCTGGGTAATAACTAGGGCATATTCAATGTTTCTTCCGAGGGTCATGGATGACAACTTACTCCTTGTAGAGTTTCCACAATCGTCATTACCATAGCCCAATGTCTAGGTTTGGGATAGTGGGTACGTAAGGAGAAAGTGTTAGGCACCCCTTACGTCTGGTCTAACATTGTCAATTCGAGTGCTAATTCTCTACTAATATTTCTATAAGTCTTGTTTATTATTCCTCTATTAAATTTTATCCTAAAAATGTAATTCTAATCCTACATACGCAAGTAATTCACAAAAGAGTTGTTGTTTATAAACAGTTTTCATGCACAAGTAATCCTTATCTATAGGGTTACTAATTATTTAAATGATATTTACTAGATGACTAAAATTAATTTATTATTGAGAATTTAATTTACAAATAAATTCAATTTCAAACAATTCTAAGTTTCTATTTAGCCTAATTAATTAATTTTTTACTAAGTTACCTTAAGGATAATTAAACTAAATTAATTATGTACATATGTAATTTATTCTAATATGATATAAGGCCCAAACAATCACAACCTAATAAAGATTTCTAACATGCTAGTTTATTTTACAATTATCAAGTATTTAATTAAATTTATTTTATATGCCAAGGTTAGTTTAATTCTATAAACAAGATTAATTTTAATTTACTAAATATTTATTTAAATTACTTACATGCAAAAGTCGGTTAAATTAAAAATAAAGCTAATTTTAATTTGCCAAACAAAAATCCTATTATTACTACAATTTCATGCCAATGGTTATTCTAGGAATTTAGAACTACTTACTTGTCTGCAAATACAGTTGTCATTGGGATAAGCTACCTTTAAAAAGAGGCTTTCTCTTCTAGTATGGCAATGATATCCCTGACTTACTCTCGTTTAGCTTTACGTAAGCTCCACGCAAATGCCCTTTTTAATACTTACCTTAGGGCTACTTACTAATATTATTTGTAATAAAAATAAAGAAACTAAAAAAAATAAAGGAAGTAAAGAAAATAAGAAAATACTAATAACAATTCACATTGGATTCTAACTCTAGTCTCTTAAGGGGTTAAAATTCCTAATTAGTTACAACTACCTAAGGGTCCAGATCTTCTAACATAATCCAAACACCTCATAACACTTTTTGAATTAAAAGAATACAGAAAAATAGATCAAATATCAATTGGAACCCAAGAACATGCATCAACATACAATTGCCAGATTTTGGCTGCTTGATAGTAATGAGAAATCTAGTTTTTAAAAAATGGTTAGACATGCCTAAAAATTATGAAAAAATTACAGAAGACAGCTGAAACATCACACAAAATCATAAAATTTATAGATCAAACAATCACACTACATTTTTTGTAAAATTCATAACTCACCAACCATAACAGATATGAATACAAAACCAATTGGGAAAGATTCATAAGATTCTGAACTTAATTTTAGACACCAGATTCACACAAAAATATTAAGAAGCAAGGGAGATATGAGCTTCACAATTTGGGTATCCTGCAAATCAAATTTTGCAGGAACATTAACTTCAAATAGCCATAATTTATAAAATACAAAAGCTTTTTCAATGATTCTTCAGCCTAAAATTAATAAAATTTCATTTAGAATATGAGTATAATTTTTCTAAAATTTTTACATATTTATAAAATAATGAAAAGTAATAAAAACATGGGAGACAGAAACCTGAATATGTGCAGAGTTGTGTATCCCCTCAAATTTAGCATGATTACATGATCCATATGAACATGCAAGATAAATTAAAAAGTAAAGAACATAAAATTAAATATTACATGGCATAGATCTTGAAAAGAAAATAAAAGAACTAACATTCAAGAAATTTTACAAGAAAATCTTCTTGAAAAAAAGAAAAGAAACAAGAAAGAACTAAAAGAGTTGAAATTTTTTAAATTTTTTTCAGCTCTAAAATATCTCTAAATAGCTTTGCATATTTCTGAATCTTTTTCTCTCCTCTTTTCTCTCTATCCCAGTGGGGTATTTATAGAGCTTTGGAAGAGAGGTGCGGTAGGTTTTTATAGTCTTAGGGTGATAAGGTTCAGATAACTTAAACAACTGAGATTGAAAAATTAGGATAAGACTGGGATATGGGTGAGGTGTTTCAACCAATAGAAAAAGAGGGAGAGGGGGCAATACCAATAGAGAGTGAGGAAGAAAGTAGGGCCGAGAGAGAGAGAGAGAGAGAGAAAGTTTGTATGGGTGAGGAAGAGAGAAAAATATTTTTTTTTATTTTAATTTTCAAAAAAAAATAAATTAAATGGACTCTATTTAAAATTTCTAACTAAGCTTTCTTAGGCTTATAAAGCTCAATTAAACTTAATTATGTCTATTTAAGAACTAATCATATTAAATTTAAATAAGTTTATTTTATTTAAATTTAATTAAATTAATTTTCTAAAAAATATATTTTTTTTTCAAGATATGCCATAGAATTAATAATTTAGCTCCATGACTCCAATTACATCTCATAGTCATATAATTTTTTTTTTATCATCAAATTCCAGAGAGAGAGAGAGAGAGAGAGAGAAGAGAGAGAGAGAGAGAGAGAGAGAGAGAGTTTAATTACAAAACAATCAGAGCCTTTAAAGAGAGAGAGAGAGAGAAAGATGGAGTTCCCGGTCATTAACCTTGAGAAGCTTAATGGTAAGGAAAGAGCTACCACCATGGCTAAGATAAAGATGCCTGTGAAAATTGGGGCTTCTTTGAGTTATATATAAATCTTTAAGCATTTCCTATTCTCATTTCTGGATTTCTTTATTGATGAACTAACATTTCTGGGTTTCTTTTTCTTTGTTTTAGTTGCTAAAGCCAGAGTTCTTGGACACAGTTGAGAGAATGACAAAGGGTCACTACAGGAAATGCATGGAGCAGAGATTTAAAGAAATGGTGGCCAGCAAAGGCCTTGAGGGTGTCCAAACTGAGATCAAAGATATGGACTGGGAAAGCACCTTCTTCCTCCGCCACCTCCCTGAGTCAAACATTGCTCAAGTTCCTGATCTCGATGATGAATACAGTTAAAAAATTAAGCATCTTCATGTGCAATTAATTGGAACCGTCATTTTTGCTTAAGAAATGGGTCATCATTATTATTATTTTTCTTTTAACAAAACATAATTTCATTAGCAAACAGTGGGGCTTTTCTTTTTAAATTATTATTCTAGAAATTTTATTTTCAGCCACGACCCATGAGTTCTGAAAAATTTATAATATTAATTAGTTACCCTTTTTTTTTTCTTCTAGTGATGCAGGAAGGTGATGAAGGAATTTGCAGCAAAGTTGGAGAAACTGGCAGAGGAGCTCCTGGGGTTGTTATGTGAGAATCTTGGACTTGAGAAAGGGTACCTGAAGAAGGCCTTTTATGGGTCAAGGGGTCCAACCTTTGGCACCGAGGTTAGCAACTACCCACCATGCCCCAAGCCAGACCTGGTCAAGGGTCTCAGAGCCCGTACAGACGCTGGTAGCATCATCTTGCTGTTCCCGGATGACACGGTCAGTGGCCTTCAGCTCTTGAAAGATGGGCAGTGGATTGATGTGCCCCCTATGCGCCATTCCATTGTTATTAACCTTGGAGACCAGCTTGAAGTAATAACCAACGGCAAGTACAAGAGTGTTGTGCACAGAGTTGTGGCTCAAAAAGATGGTACCAGGATGTCCATAGCTTCATTCTATAACCCTGGAAGTGATGCAGTAATCTACCCAGCACCAGCTTTGGTTGAGAAAGAAGCAGAGGAGAAGAAGCAAGTCTACCCAAAATTTGTTTTTGAAGACTACATGAAGCTGCATGTGGGGTTGAAATTCCAGGCCAAGGAGCCAAGATTTGAAGCAATGAAGGCTGTGGAAACTAATGTCAAATTGGTTCCCATTGCTACAGCTTAATTATAGATTATTTTTAGTGGAAAGAGAGGAATATTTGGGAGTGTTCTATTTATTATTAATTACTAAGTGATAATTTGTTGAGTCATCTTCTTAACAAGAAAAAGATGATATGTGCTTTACTTCTTATAGTCTTTATCATCAGTTTGTTCTCTGTAGAAATAGATCATAATAAGATTTAGTTTTTTAAGAATAAGTTTTGCCTCACTCATTTTTCCATTAATTAGTAATATTAATTATACACATATAATTGACTAACAAGCAAAAATTTCCAAGCTACTTTTTGATCTTTGAAGTAATTCTTGAAATTGAAATTTAGCGCGCATCTATATATATATATATATACTTAAAGAGAAAATAAAACAAATAAAAAATTTACTAAAAAAGAAAATCACATTCAATTAATAATAATAATAATAATAATAATAATTTTCGATTTCAACAAGCTTTGACTTTAAATATTAAAAAAATAAAAGTTTTGTACAATTTATCTATGAAAATTTACATAGAATTATTAGTTAAGTGGTGTGAGTGTTAATTTTATAATTTAAGATTAGAAAATAAATTGAACTCTAAAATGTTCCCTTGTGTTTCTTTGATAATTAAAGTTTCAATTATTATATGTGTAAATTAGTGAAAAAAGACCCAAAAAAAAAATCCCAATTCTATTAAGAGTCACAAGCAAACTCCATTAATTAACTGTTTAAAAAACTCCTTTAATTAAAACTTAATTAATTTCATTCTTAATTAAAGAATAAGAAGTTATATGTTTTGGTGGAAATGAAGTCAACCTAATGATATAATTTGGATTATAATTAATTTATATATATAATTGAATGTAATACTGAAACTCTTGTAATAGAAAAAGGAATGTTTGAGTTGGAAACTTACATCAAGAAGATTACATGCATGGAGGATGAGATTGAGAGGGTTTAATTATAGTAAAGTAAAAATCATTTTCAAATGATGAGATGCTGTGCACCAAACATACATAGAAGGATTCTTTACTTAAATTAATTAAATTTTCAGGTAGGAATTCTTTATCAAATGTTGTGCTATGCAGTCTGCATCATCCAATGAAGCACCACATGCATCATGCATCTGTGTATATATATAAATATCCTTAAAAATTATAATTATTCTTAACAATTTTTCATATTTTGAAAACATTGAATAATCACTTCATTCTCAATATTATTAAATATATATTATTTTCAATATAAGTAATTAAATAATTATTTATCAATTTATTACACATTTAATTATGTTATTGATTTTTCATTAAAAAAATATCTTGTATCCATACTTGTGATGGGTAAAGGTGACGCAAATTTTACTAAGCAAATAAACTAGAGGTCAAACACAGGATTGGTTTAAAGATTTTTACTTTTTTTATTGCCAATTAATTTTTTTGACAATTTATTGTTTTCTAAAATTTTATTTTTATAAGAAACTTATTTATTACTTGAAAATAAAATATGATTCATAATTAAATTTAAATCTTATATATAAAAAAAAGAAACAATTATATAAACTAAATGTGTTGAAACAAAATAGAAATTTTGATGAATATTAGATTGACATCAAACTAAATGGATTTTAATTATTTCTATAAAATTAACTTCTTAAAGTTTATGCTAATTAAGTTAAGAAAACAATCTATACAATGAAATAAAGAGGAATGAATTTTAATCATTTGTCCAATTTACAAATTACAAACTAATTTTCAATTAAAATTAACAAAATTAGAGCATGACGTTTATTTTTATAGTTTCTTTAACATGTTTTAATAATATTTTTTTCGTGTACAATTATTGTATGAGTCAAAAATAGGCCAATAATATATAACATTTAAGAAAAAAAAAATAAATACTCCTTCAATGTGGCACCGCCACAGATTGATAACGGACCACCATTCCACTTGCTCGAAGCAATAAATCAAAGCAAAACAGCAAACAGACGTGAAACTGAAGGAAATAAAATTAATTCAAATGATTGTTTGAGCAAGCAACGAGCAACTGAATTAGAGAATTAGACTAATCATGAACCGCAAGAAATCAAAATGTAAAATTGCATTAGAACACAGTAATTCAAGCCTTCTAATTGTTTAAGATTATTTCCAAAATGCTAGAAAAAATAGAGAAATTAAAAATTGCAATGGTAAATTGATTGAGGATGGGCGATTTAGTTCTGAGGAGGTTCGTTCTTTAGGCCATCGACCCTCCCCCTCTACCTTTTCTTCTTCTTCTTTTTGTAATTTCTTTAGTTTGTACTATTTTGTTGCAGTGCTTTTCTAGTTTCTAGATTTAGAGTTTTAGTACCTCTTCTTGGATAGGGTCTTTTGATGAGTCTTTTTGGATCCAGTAGCCGATATGTGTCAAACCTAGAGGAAATCTATCTCAATGGATATCCATGTTGATGGTTATCTCAAAAGATGCGTAGGAACTATTGGTTAATAATTCCTTTTAGGCTACATGAGATTGAGGGGGTTTAATCTCCATTTTGTCTTTCCTTGGTTCTCCATCACTTAATTGGTTCCTTGCTCACCAATATGCAGTTGATTGTGTTTTCCTAGCTCGTCATTCCATGGGGAGATTGCTGTTGTTTGGGAGAGCTCTGCTTGTTTGGGTATAGGAGATTAGCTTTCGCATGCCTTTTGCTTTGGGTGAGCTTTCCTTTTTGTGCGTGTATTGCAGTCTCTCCTTGGCTGTCGGTGGCTCCTTGTAGTGGCAGGGGTGGCATTGCCCATCTGCTATGTTGTTGAGTCTTAAGGATTCGGGTCTTCCACCTATTTCAAGTCTAAAGCTCCATGTTACATGGCTTGGGCTTTTTCTAAATTTGGGTATGGAGTAGGGGCTAAGTGTTTTATGATTGTGATTATGAGCCTTGTAATATGTTCTCATTAATGATATACCTTCTTTTTCTGATAAATATTTGGCTAAAATAAATTATTATATCATATAATTCAAATTGGTTGAGTGGCAATTCACTTACTCCAAATTTCCTTTCTTTCTTTTTTTTTTTTTTTATAATTTTATAATTTCAGGATTCAATGAGATTCACATCAACATTTTTTTATCTGAAAAGATTCAGATCAAGTGTGGGTTCCTGTTATTTTTCTTGCGGGTTCATATGATGTCGAGGTTTGCCGCTTATAATTAGTCTTGAAAATTGAAAAATCAGACGTAGCAGTTTTCTAAGTTAGAATCATAATTATTTTTGAAGATTATGTGCAAGAAAAAACATGAAACACTTAGAAGTAGAAGAACAATTAGTATAAAAGCTGCATGCATGTATGCACTGTCCAAGCATCCATGTCCACTCATATGACTTTTGGATGATGCCAAAGATTGCATTAGAAAAAAACAAAAATAAAATAAAATAAAATTATAAATAATAATTATAAATAAAACTATCTAACTAGTAATTGAAGAAGAAATAGAAAAAGATGAGGGATTTGACGACAAGGAGGATTGCTGTATGTTTTTTATACACCCTACTTACAAAAAAAATTAATAAAATAAAGTAATTTTATTTATAAAATAGTTGACAGATCAGTAGGTTAACTTAGAAACATTTGATTTTCAGTTTCAATAACTTTTATGAAATAAACTTAAAGTGCAGTGATCTTTATGAAAAAAAATTAAAATTTAACGATTTTTATGAAAATACTCATAAAATTGAGTGATCACGTATAATATTTAAATCACAAGTGGATAAATTTACTGTTACACTAAAATCATCGTCTAAATTCATTAAAAAAAATAAAAAGCTTTAATATTTGAACACTTGATTTCACCCACAAGAATGAATCTAAAATTAATATTTTAGAGGACCTAATCATATATGAAGAAAAATATTTTCAAATATGTATAAAAGAATGAGACATGAGTCCATCTCTAATGGGCTGGGAACTTAGGTCCATAACACAAGCTAAAATCCCTCAACGGGAAAGCCTTATAATCTGCCCATTGAGGACAGTTTTTTGCAATCTAGTGGCGTTAGATGGACAAATTTTCTAAGCAAATTTGGGCAAGTTGGGAAGCTTGTGATTTTATTTGGTGTAATTCATCATCATCTTTCTTTCTTTGTTTCTCAAGTTCATATTTGGAGTTCACAACACCATGAAACATATGGTTCGATACATGTTTATGAGATCAAAACATGAAGTAATGACGCAAGGTTGGACGTTTAGGATTTTAAATGCATGAAATTCTTGTTTTTGGTGATTTAATATGCTAACAATATATTATATATAAACATTTATATCAAAATTAAGAAATTTATACACAAATTATATAATAATTTATATATGGTAAAACAAATTCATTAAGTCAATATTGAAAAATAATTTACTTAATATATATATGTATTTGTCCAGGCCTTTGCTGTTGTCACTTGGCGCTGTCGTCTATGTTTATTCATTACAAGATAAAGAGCTATTTCATGGGTCTCTGATTCGAAATAAAGCACAAATGGCAAAAACAAACTTAAAAAATATCAAGGATTTCGAGAATCGAACGGCTACAAATAGGACAGGACCCTCGCTTGGCCCACATTTCCCTTGAACAAACCCTGCAAAACGTATGTCCACATGGAATGAAAGCTGCTCCTTTATTTCTTTCCATGCACACGCAGCACGTCAAATCATTCCCATTCCCCCCTCCTCCATTGTCAGTTTCCCTCTTGTTTTTTCTCCAATCCACGCCGTCCGTTTCTTCAATCAGTCTCATCAAGGTCTTGACTGGCGCAGCATTTTTCAAGGGACCCGCATTTTCTCTCCGCAAATTGCGCTCAGCAGCCAAGGCCATACCTAGGTTCATCCCCGAAGGCGCCACGTTGTTACTATTCCTTACCGGAATTTGACTTGAATTGGCGATGATGACCACTGGTTGATCGCTCACTTGGTCTTGCATGTTGATGGGCTCTTCCTCTTCTATAATGGCTCTGGGAGTCCAAGTAGCCCCACAGCAACCGAAGCTCTTGAATGAGAGGCGTTGCTTTAGATTCCTCCATCGAGTGATTGCATCAAAGCCGTTCATTTTCCCTCTCCACTTGTGAATTCCAGCATCTGTAAATAACCAACTCCTGCAAACTCAGAGATCAATGTTAGTTGATCAGTAAAGTAAAGAAGAAAAAACAAATTGAATTACCATATATTATTGACTCGGAAGAAGAGGAGGTAGGCTTTGAGAGATTCACTTACTTGGACACCAGTGCTGGTTCCAGTTTCCAGGTTCCAGGTCTCCACTCTCTACTCCCTCCCTGACCCTGTCTGAAGACGCTGTTTTAAGCTTTAAACTAAGGACTTGTGGCACCTACACCTGCTTTATATATATATATATATATATATATAATTTTTTAGGCCGTTTGCATATACCCTTAATGGTTTAAGGCCAAGCAGGTTGTTCTGTTGAGATCTTTCCCCCATTAAGCCAGCCTTGCATGAAGATGCAGGCAGCTACATGTATTTAAACAACTAAGGCCTATTTGGGATTGAAATTTTTTTGAAAAAGCATTATTTTGTTTAATTGTTTTGGAAATAATTGCTTCTGACAAAGACGGGCTAATTATTTTAAACTTTTTATAACTAAAATATATTAAGAGAGATTTGATTTCGTTTATAAATTAATTAAATTTACATATAAACGTAATCATAAAGTCATAATTAAATTATTGTTTAATTTAATTTTATAGATTAATGAAATTATTTAAAGTAAATTAGAGACAAAATAAAAAATTATATTATTTTAATAATTTTATAAAAATGTCAACACCATTTTTCATTTTAACAATTTGAACAGTCCACTAACTTGACAGGTTTTACGCCTTTGCTGTGCATCTAAAGAAGGGAAGAGTTCCACAGGCAAAATATTGGGTGGATGGAGGCAAGCTAAAATAAAAAAATAAAATAAAATAAAAAGAGCCATGACATCCGCCAATTTTAAGAATGGGTATGCATCTCAGATTCAGCCTCTCAATCTTTATTGCAAAATTTTCTGCGTCAATTACGTTACCTGACCTCAAATGTCAAATCTGAAGGCTCCTCCTTGTCTAAGATTTGAGAGGCCAACCCTGGAAATTTCAGGAGCCACAGTGGAAAAATGTACAAATATGTATGAGAATATCACTAACAAGAGATCGATCTCATTGATTTAGTTTTTAAATTATTTATTTATCTATAACCTTCCTTTTAAACCCAACAAAAAGAGACTACAGTTAGTGGAAATGAGAAATGGACACCTTGCTAACTTGTCTCAATATTGTACAAGTTAGCATGCAGTAATCAAAATTTACCTCCAGATCAGCATTTCTTGATCATCTTCTGCACCCTGTAACAAAACGAATGGAGATAATAAGTTACCTATATTCAGTACAGTGAAACAATGTTGCAGTAAGGTTTCCATATATTGTCAAGACCGAAGCTTACATCCTTCAGTAGTCAGAAGGGTGAACATTCATTGGCCTTTAATGAACTGAGGATAAATTCTGATTTTATGTGTCAATACTGTATTTCTTTTATTTATAGAGCATTTCTTGCAACAAATGACGACAGCTCTGGCCATGTACAATCAGCTGCCACAATCACTGGAGAAAAATCTTGAACTCATGTACATCCGCTCCTGAACAAGCCTGTAAGCCAATACCAATCAGCATATGCGAGTACATGGCACTTTAATGTGAATTTTTAACGTATCAACTTCAAAAGGCCTAGATTGCTTACCAGCTCAAAAGAAATCTTTGAATGCCTATAGATACAGGGCAAATGAAGGATGAATCGCGTTGAGCATAAAGCAAACCAATCCAGGAATTTACATGGAATGAATTTATGTCAGGAAAAGATAGATCAACTGTGTGGCACTGAAATTGGACCAACGATCAAATGAAAGATTAAAAAAAATTCAATTATTCGATACATGAAAGCCACAACTAAAGCAGAATGTGCAAAAGATGAAATGAAAAAGAATCAATTGTGGGCTAAATTCAGCTTATGCTATAGCTTTTTGGATGCATATGCATTTAGGCAAAAGATTTATAAAAGCACCTCAGAAATTCAAAACTTTTTTTCTTTTGGAAAGAAAATGTTACTTAAAATTCCATGTTTACTAGACATTGAACGAAGTCCATTTGTTGAAGCTTAGCCCATTCCAAGCAAAGAGCAGGGTCATCGTTCCTTGGAGGATGCCTCCAAAGAGCACCAAAACATAATCCATCTTTAGGAAATTTTCCACTTCGTGCATCATCAGCAAACTTTTGCAGGATTGCAAGTGCATTATCCATGGCAAGATTTACCACGGTGACCTAAGATGAAGTAATAATTAAGAGGAGATGCTGAGGATAGTTGATATAGCAAATGGTTAAATTGACTAAATAGATTTGTCGCACTTAACAGAGAATGTAAATTGATCATGACAATCTTGGGATCGACAACATGAGTTGACACTACATTTTAAAGGTTAGGGTTATACCCCAATCAAACTGTGACTAGATGATTTTGCCGAACTTCAAAGATAATGTAAGTTCATCAAATGCAAACTGCAGATAGATAACGTGAATTCACACTATATTTTAAAGGTTAAGGTTGTATCCAAATGAAGCTTTATAATAGAATGACATATCATGTATGGTTTTCATAACAAAAAGCATGTACAGCTATGTTACAAATCCTACTAACAAAATTGAAAGACAACTCCTCTAGGATGCTTGCTAAGTCCAGGATGTCCAGAATTACACCATGAATGGAACGGTGAATCTGTGAGCTTCCTTTGAGAGCTTGAATGACGATAAGGGAATCGCCTCCTATTATAACTCTGCTAAAGTCTCCACGCTTCGCCAGCATCAGAGCCTCCCGGCATGCCAAACCTTGTAGAACTAAAGGATGAGAACAACCAGTAATTCGACAACAGGACAAAGCAATGGGCCAACCTGTATAGTCTTAGCTGCTATGGCTCCCTTATTCTCTTGCTTAGCAACCGTAGCATCAAAATTTATTTTAAGGAGATTTTTAGCTAAAGCAGGTGTGACTCTTTGCTAGGTAGAGTACCAAAGGCTTTTACGGCCTTTTTTTTTTTTTTTTTTGATAAATCAGCTTATTTTTATTAATTAAAAATCAGGACAAAAACTTAATATTAACAACTAAACTAAAACCTCAACACCCAAACCACCAATCACAAATCAAAAGTACACCTGAATAACAAAGAGATCATACCAACAAAACAAAAAGTAGAAATACATGAGTAGATGTAGTCTCAAAAATATCATATCCACAATTTCAAACATAAACAGTATATTGAAACAGGGATGAATAAGAGCCAACAAATAAAGTTTAAGACTTCTTCAGGTCATGAGAAGCAACCAACTACAGTAAAGAAGAGTGCCATTTCATCCTTGTTCACCACAGTAACAAATGAAGTTTACGGCTTTTACTGCTTTTGCTGCACAAAAGTCTTCATGAAAGTGATGAGCTGCTGAGTTTACCTCTTAAAGAGAAAACCTTTGATTCTTGAATACCAAAGCATTTTGAGTTTTCTAGCATTTTGAGTTTTCTAGAACGAGTTATGCTTAATTTACTAAGTACTATTCATTTGTTCATTTTTTGTCAGGTCCAAAATTATAATTCCGGATTCAAGTCAAATTTTAAGTAATTTATGATCATTTTCTGGGCAAGGTGTCTTATGTTTCATTTTTAATTGGATTCACACCAATTGGAGTTGTGTAGCTCAAAACTTATAGGCATTTAAGTGTGCTGGACTCAAGTGTCCAAAATTCCAGCACAATGACACACTATCAATTTATCCATTCCTTTCATCAATTCAACATCAATTCTCAACCAAAGCATACCAAATAACCATTATTAGACCTTATAAACATCAATTACATAACATGCCACAAAAACTCTAATTTCTCATAAACCCTAATTCTTCATCTTCTCAAATTCATGCAAACTCATGCAAATTAATACTCAAATCATATATACAACATCACTTAAGCTCTAAATCAATGTTTAACTTCATCAAACACTTCAAAACCCTAAGTTCCCTCAAGCTGGCCGAAAATCAATTCCCCCATTTCATGCATGGTTCTCATAATTTTTCAAACAAAATCCCCATATTTAACTTCAATTCAAAGAGTATATAACTAAATTACCTTGGAAGAGTGCTTACCTCTAATGGTGTTTTTCAATCTTCAAATTCCTTCAAGTCTATCCCAATTTCTTGTTCACAATCTTCAACTCAAAGTCTAATTAGGGTTTTTCTAGTGTTTGATCATGAAAATTTGGGGAGAAATTCAAGGTTTAATGAGTTTAGAGAATTGAAAATAGAGGAAGGCTAAAGAGAGAGAGTGGCCGGCTATGGAAGGTTGAAGAAGAGGTTTTTTATTTTAACTATTGTCTTGTCTTTTTATATGATATTTATCCCCTAATTTAAATTAAAATTTTAATTGTATCATCATGAAGTCATAGTGATGTCATAATTACAAAATTTTAATATCATAATCTCTTTATTTTTCTTTTTTTCCTTTTTCATACACATTTTTATATTTTTTAATTCTTTTTTTTTCAATATTTTAATCTCATACAATTTAATGGACATTTAAGTCAAAAGTCATCTTTTAAAGTGAATGGACCAAAATGCCCTTCATCAGTTATAATTCATCTTTTTCCATAATGTCCGATGATTCCTTTGATTCTGAGTCTCTTATTTATACTTATTCTCTTTTCCTTTCTATGATTTTTATATTTCCAATAATTTTGCAATTAACCCTTAATTAAGGATGTCACGGGGTCCCACACAAATTTAGGATAACAACTGAGCTCGCAATCACTTCCCGGGTCGGTCACCCATTGCAAGGACCTTCAGCTTATTTAACCGATTTGTGCTTTATTTCTCTTATTTTCATTCATCCTCATGTGATCTTTATCAATTTTATTTATAGTTTTTCTATATGGCTTAGATATAGTTCCAGACATTCTAGCCATCCGAATAAATATTAATCACCGGAACAGTAGAATGTACGGAACTGCTTAATATGAAGGTGTTACAAGTTTTTTATGGGGTTTTTTTTTCCTGCATATCTATGCAAAATTGAAAGGGCAATATATGGATTTACCTGTGTTTTTTCTTTGTTGAGTGTGCTTCTTTTGTGTGGGTGTAGATCTTGACTCTGAGTATGGTCTTCAGTTTGCTGGTTGGAAGGAAGATGGCATCTCAAGGGTGTAAATGTTAGCCTCTTCCATCAGCTACCCCCTCCGACTATAAGTGATTGAGAAGCCTTGGGCTTTATCTCTTCCTTTTCTTTTCTTTTCCCAAGACTCTTAGAGGTTTTGGCTTCCATGGCCTTATGCTTCAACTAATTCAGATTATGCTTGGTTGCTACCACTCAAATCCTTAGGTATTATTTTGCTTGGGGTTTTGTTTTAGGCTTTTCAGCCATTTTCAACTCTAGTGTTCTTCAGTTGGCTCCATTTTTCTACTGAGTGTGAAGCTTCGTTCTCAATGGCGATGCTAGAAATAGCAACGGAGCAGGCCGAGGGCAGGGATCGCTCCTCCCGTCCTTACCTCACAGGAGTTCATGGTGTGGGGCAGGGTGGGGCGGGTTTCTTCATAGGGAAATTTTCCTTTTATTTTTTTATTTTATATAATATAAATTTATTTATTAAAAAATAAAATATAATTAGAAATACAAGTTTCACACATTATTTTAATAATATTTATATATTCGTTAAAATTATAATATTTAAATATATAAATATATAACAATAAATTATTTTTTAATAAAAAACAATAATATATTACTGTGCAGGGTGGGTTACAGGGTTTCGAGGAGGGAAGAAGGTCATCCCGTCCCCGCCCCGCACAAATCGAGGTCGAGGCTGGATCAAGAAAAATTGATAGGTTTCAAAGTGGGGCGGGTCGAGTTCGGGAACTTTTGCCATCCCTAGGCGACGCAGCTCCTTGGTCTTCCATATTAGAGTTCGAGTGGGAATTGTCTCAGTTAGTAACCGTTTTGCTTAGGCTCGGGTAAATTTTTGGGTAGCTGGACTTCTTGCTCTAGCCATAGGCCTTCTTTGTTTTTGGTTTCTAAACCATGTTCTAAGGACCTCCTTGTAATGTTAGCTATCGCTTATTGATGTATTGGGCTTCAAGCCCCATTTTTCAATGAACTCTAACTTTTGATAAAAAAAAAAATGAATATCAAAATAATATTCATATATAAAATAAAATATTTAAACTAATAAACAAACAAAACATAAAATATTTTTAAATAATATATATATATATATATATATATATATATATATATATATATATATATATATATATATATATATATATATATATATATATATATTAAAGTTAAAACAAAGAGAAAATGACCTTCTCTTTGTTTAACATTCTATTTTTCTAATTTTTACAAATTCTTGAATTTTTCTTTCATTTTTCTTCATTTTGATTGGATTAATTAAGATTTTTTAATTTAAAATCAATATATTTATATATAATTATCTATGACATTGAAAATATAACTATCTTAATTGTTATATTCAATTTATATGACTTTTTTATTTTGTAGTTTTTAATATTTAAAATTTTATCTAATTTTATAGTATTAATTTTGAATTTTTTTCTTTATTTTTTTTACATTTTGGTTCGACTAATTAATATTAATATATTTTTGAAATTAACTAAAAATTAATATTTTATATTTTTATATAATTATTAATTATGACATTTGAAATATAACTATATTAATTATATTCTTTGTATATTACTATTTTTTTGTTAGTGGTTTTTAATATTTAAAATTTTATTTTATACATAGAATAATTAGTGACATGAATTTTTTTTGATGATTTTAATTATTTATATCTCTCTATTTTTTACATATTCATTAATATTTATTTTGTTGTTTTTAATATTTTTATTTTTATTTTTATTTAAATTTATTATTTTTATTTTGTTTTATGTTTTATTAAATTAAATTATTAAATCTATATATATCTATATTTACATATCTATATCTTTATATCTATCTATATATCGAAACTAAAGGTAAAGCAAAGAGAATGTGCCATTCTCTTTGTTTAGTATTCTTCTTTATATTTTCTTTGATTTTTTTTTTGTTTAGTTTTCTACATTTTGATTAGACCAATTAATATTTATATATTTTTTAAATTGAATTGAAAATTAATATTTTATATTTTCGTTTAATTATTAATTATAATCTTTGAAATGTAACTATATTAATTATATTTATTGCATATTACTTTTTTATTTTTGGTTTTTAATATTTAAAATTTTATTTTATGCATATAATAATTAGTGACATATGAATTTTTTTTATTGATTTGAATTATTTATATCTGTGTATTTTTTTTACATTTTCATTAATATTTATTTTGTGGTTTTTAATATTTTTCTCTTCATTTAATTTAAATTTTAAAATTTTATTTTGTTTTATGATTTATTAAATTAAATTATTAAATCTATATCTATATTTATATATCTATCTATCAACATATCTAAATTAAAGGTAAAACAAAGAGAATGTAACACTCTTTGTTTAGTATTCTTATTTTTATTTTCTTTGAAATTTTTGGGTTTTTTCTTTATTTTTCTATGTTTTGATTGGACCAATTAATATTAATATATTTTTTAAAAATGAAAAATTTTATACTTTTATATAATTATTAGTTATGACATTTGAAATATAACTATATTTATTATATTCATTGTATATTACTATTTTTTATTTGTGGTTTTTAATATTTAAAATTTTATTTTATGCCTACATTAATTAGTGGCATATGAATTTTGCTTTTAATGATTTGAATTATTAAAGTAACTAATAATGTTAATATATAATATCATATGCTCTATGCTGATAAGTTTCGATGGTGAGGGTAGTAAGGACATTGAAGCTGCAATTAAGAAACTTTCTTTAGTGTCAAGATCTACTTCATTGGATGATTGTGTGGATCCATTTTCTTCCCTTTTAGTAGTCTATGGACAGTCAATTCCATCGACTCTACTGAATGTGTTCTCCAAATATAAGTTTGTTCCTTATTCTTATAATGTAATACTTCTGATAACTAAGGATAGGGGTGGTAGGTAGATAAGTGACACGTGGTTAAACTACTTCAAGGCAATACAAGGGCTTATGTATTTTTGGGGCTCATATGATCTCATGACCTTATGACTCCATAAAAGGAGGGTGTTTTAGGGAAAGTATAACATGGCATAATGGAGACCAAGGGCTTGGTTTCTTGGAGAAGGTATATCCCCTCCAGGCATGGGAGAGTTTTATTTATAGAGTTAGTAGGCCAATGCAGAATGGATATGTGTAAAGGCATCACAAGTGATGTAACACATCGAATATTTAAATAATTATTTTATATGTAAAATTATAATATTTTAATGTATTAAATATTATAGTAATTAATTTGAATTTTTTTGTTTTCAAAATCGAGTTTTGATTTTTCAAGATAATTAATTTTATTGATTTTTAAAAATTAATTTAAAAACTACGTGACAAATTTAAAAATATATTTAGATTTCATAAATTTTTTTGAGTTCTCTGTAATTTTTTTCGAAATTTTCAGGCCTCGTTTTGAGTCTCAGGGCAGAGTAAAAATTAAATTTCGAGTATCTTGAATCAAATTAGCCGAATCGAACCGGCCCATCTTCTTTTTCTCCCTCCCCTCCCACGTGTCACCTTCATCCTCCCATCCTTCTTCTCTTTTCTCTCTCGCCTCCCTCCCCCACCGCTAGCTGACCACGTCCGGTGCTCTCCCACATGCCGGCGCTCCTTCGGCCTGCTTCCCCACCGACTACCTTCCCCAGTGATCAAAAAAGGCCCAAAAGTCCTCCCTTTGTGTGCGCGTCGTCTGAGCTTCCAGGTCCGGTTCCAGCTAATCCGGCCACTAATTGAACCGAGTCTTGTGTCCATTTTGCTCTACTCATCGAGAGCTTTTCATAGACACCTAGAATACTTATTTTCATCTAGCGGTTTGTGCGAATCGAGCCTGGAAAATTTTAGCCTATTTTGACTTTTGGGATAAATTTCTCTCAAACCGAGAATCCCACGGGAATTTTGAGACCACCGGGATGCTCCACACGATGAGAGCTTTGCAATGACGTATATTTAAATTTTTTCAATATCGAAATTTTGTTGGGTCCCACAAACTTTGCAGTATTTTTTTTGGATCTTTATTGGATTTGTTTAATTAAATAAAAATTATATTCTAACTCCTAATATTGTGAGCTTCTAGTAGGTGTTCTCATTTTACAAAAATTCCATCTGCGATCGATACTACATTTTCAGGCCGGACAGGCGAGTTGTCGGATTCACTTTGAAAGTGGGTCAAAATTACAGTCCTTTCTATCATTTTCAGACACCCCGGATGAGTTTCAAGTGTCATAATTGGTATTGTAATGGCCCGGCCCACTAGTGATATTGTCCGCTCTGGGCCGAAGCCCTCACGGTTTTAAAACGCGTCAATAGGGGTTACGAACCACCAACTTATAAACCCAGCATCTCTCCCGTGTTTTGCCGATGTGGGATTTGCCTAGGGTGTTACAATCCACCCCCCTTATGGAACTAGGTTTGCCCCACCATCGTTCAAGGTTGCCGATACCACAAATGGGCCCACTAGTGATATTGTCCAATAGGGAACCACCAACTTATAAACCCAGCATCTCTCCCGTGTTTTGTCGATGTGGGATTTGCCTAGGGTGTTACAGGTATAGGTAAACGCAAACTCTAAATTGTCTTATTTACCTAATGCTGAGTTTAGAATAAAAATTTATAAAATATTAGTAGGCAATAAAAAATGATAATTTCTTTTGCAATAGTATAATAACATTGTTAAAGATTGCAGAGCATATTTATAGAATTTTTGAAGTTGGTTTAGTTGGTTTTTGCAGAATATTAGTTTTAAACATTATAGTTAAATTATTTAATTGCTTGAGCTTTGTCTAGTTTGGCCGGCCAAAGAGGGGCCGTGTGATGCTACTCAAATGTGGACTTGAGACCTTGGGTTATAGAAGTATTGTTTGAGTTATTTTGTAGGTTGGGTAGGTCTTAAGTACAAGGAAAACTCTGCCAAATTTTCAGCATAAATTAGGATGTCTTTGACTCTTTAAATCCTTGTTTTGTGATAATACTGATAAATTCATAATATAACTGTTTAGGTGATCAGAGTCAGCGTTCTTCCTCTGCCCAGCCACCACAGTAATTTCTGATTAATCTATGAGTAGATGTTAATTTTATTTATAATTTCAATATTATTATATAATCAACGCATGCTCATGCATTCACTTATAAATATATGTATATAGTTAATTATTAAGCACATCTTGTACTGCATATTTAACTGATGATATTATTGTGGATGTCGTCTTAAGGTGATTTGGAGCTATGTGTGTTTGCCAGTGTGTGTGTGGTGTGTTTATGGATATAGGTATGACGGGTTGTAACATTCCGTGTAGGAAGGCAGGTCTCAGCTGGAGTGATCCTCTGGGAGGAGCAAGGCTCGCTGGTGTCCTTGTCCAAATTGGGGGCAGGAATAAACCAAGTCGTACATCGAAAAGGGAGGGAAAGGTGAAGGGCCTTATAAGGTGGTAAACCTCTAACCTGGATAGTACGCTTTTAAGTCTCAAAGAAAGAGTCCAAAGGACAAAGCCGTGAGGTCCAATGAGCCAAAGTGGATAATAGTATCCAGTTTCAAGAGGAGCGTTACAAGTATGCTATTAGAGCTGACCTCTCTCAGTAAGTTATGGTTTAGGGATGAATTAGGCAAAAGTTGGTGGACCTGTAACATCCGGTGCGAAAGGAAGGTCTCGGTTGGAACAGTCCTCTAGGAGCGGCAAGACTATCTGGTGTCCTTTTGATAAGTTTTGATTACATATAACATCATATGCTCCATGTTGATAAGTTTCGATGATGAGGGTAGTAAGGACATTGAAGCTGCAGTTAAGAAACTTTCTTTAGCGTCAAGATCTACTTCATTGGATGATTGTGTGGATCCATTTTCTTCCCTTTTAGTAGTCTATGGACAGTCAATTCCATTGACTCTACTGAATGTGTTCTCCAAATATTAGTTTGTTCCTTATTCCTATAATGTAATACTTCGAATAACTAAGGATAGGGGTGGTAGGTAGATAAGTGACACGTGGTTTAACTACTTCAAGGCAATATGAGGGCTTAAGTATTTTTTGGGCTCGTACGATCACATGACCCTATGACTCCGTAAAAGAAGTAGGGTGTTTTAGGGAAAGTACAATGTGGCATGATGGAGACTAGGGGCTTGGTTTCCTGGAGAAGGTATATCCCCTCCCGACATGGGAGAGTTTTATTTATAGAGTTGGTAGGGCAATGCATAATGAATATGTGTAAAGACATCACAAGTGAGGTGTTTTAATTACTGAAATTTGCTTGAAGGGTCCAATCAAATCATTTCAATGTAATAATAACCGTGACATACCTGAACTAATGGTGACTAGAGGGAACGAGACAGGTCGATAAAGCAAATAACTTATTCAACTAGTTTGTTTGGGAAATCAGTTTCGTCGACTTACCTATTATAATATATTAACAAAAAGAGGTTAGAGGGAGACTTAAACTATATCTAGATAAATCAACACTCTTCAGTCATGCTTTCCTGAGCTATACATATGATAATTAATAAGTTTAATGGCTTATTAGAAAAACTTGGTCTTGTATAATTATATGTATTTTATTGCTTCAGATATTTATCTTAAAAATGTTTTATCATGGCACTCCTCTCTTGTACAAAGAAACGTCGTCAGGGGGGTTTTTTTTATAGAAAATAATTATAATTATCACTATCTTCCGTCGGGTAAGCCAGATGATCATTATTAATACTTAGTGTCTATTATACAACCTCTTTCTTCTTAGAACCAAAGGAGACACTACAATCAGAGTGGTCATATTAGGGAGTGTGGTTTTCTTATTGAAGTAATCAAAGGATGTTTGACTCCTTGACGTGTGTACACGTATCCTCGATACTAGGACTCGTCAACTCATACTGCAAAGAGCATCTGACCGCTTTACGTGTGTAGACGTATCCTCAATCCGAGGACTCGTCTACTTATATTGTATCAACTTCTCTTCATTTTGGGTTTTTTTTTTTATTTTTTTTAAGTTTTTACCACAAGTTGCTCAAACATATAAGAAGTTATTAAAGATAGAACTTGCATTTTCAACCACATTCAAGTACGTATTTCAAATTGTATCCCTTACCATCTAAGTGAGTGCCAAAAAAAATCTTTTTAGTTTCCATTTCAAGTATACGTTCCCAGATGACGTTCCACGCAAAAAGATCAAACATATTAGATATGATATTTTTATGATCCACTTAAGATATCAAGTAATTAATATTAAATATTTTTAGAATTATTAGTAAAAAAAATTATTCAATAAATTTTTAAGTATTTAATAAATGAATTATTTTATTAATCAAAAGACAATAATAATAAATCAATTTTCTCGATGAATTTTGAAATAATTATTTTTATAATATTGTAATTTTTTAGCATAAAACATAATTTATGAAATAATAATAAAAGAAGAATAAATAATGAATCCTGAAATAATTAATAAATGATTATTAATTAAAGGTATTTTTGAAAAAAATTTTATTAAATTATTTTTTAAATAAATAATAAAAAAAAAGATTCAGTAAAATTTAAAATAATTAATAAATGACTATTTGAAAAGTTATATTTTTACCAAAATTATTTCAGTTGGACATTATATATAAGAGTAATATTATATGCACTATTAATCACACAATGACATGTAAATATTTCTGCACAGTAACATAGAATCATTACTAATCCTTTCAACAAATATCAATGGCCTTCCAAAAACTGTATATATGAAAAAAAAAAATTTTTTAATTTTTTTTAGTGCATTAAAAATTTTAGAAAAAAAAATTAACATAGCATAATTTTTCTATCTTATATAAAACAATAATCTATGCAAAATAATTAATTTATTAAATAATTTATTTGATTATTAAATAAATATTTTATATTTTTTTTTCTGTTGTGTAAGTCTTTTACCATTGAACTTTTTTATTTTAGAGGTTGATTTTTTGCTGGAGGACAAGAACTTCAAGACAGAGAACTTTTGATAGATGCACATATAATTTGTACTCTATTTTTTTAATTAATTATTTTGGGCACAAAATAATTTTTTTAAAAAAACTGCCAATGAATTATGCTGGACACTTTTTTTTTGTTAAATTAATTATTTTATGCATTCTATTCTATTGTATACCCACAATTACTTTATATAATTTATATATGTTGATAATTTGAAAGAACTCTTAATAAATTTTAAATCCTTTATAGATAGTAGATTTAGGCAAAAATTTGTTAGATACTCCTTTTTTTTAATAATGAATATACTCAATCCACTTAATTTCTATAAAAATTATAACTCATAAAAAAAAACCTCCAAAATGGATTACAATATTTTGTGACTTGTTTAAATTTTTTACAATTTATTGTAAGTAAATTGAAAGTTGAATAATGAGATGAAAAAATAAAAAATATTTTTTGTGTAAATATCAAAATGTTACTTTTCATATTCACAATTATTTTTTAAATAAATTTAATGGTGACATCTAATCTTTTCATCAAATATATATATATATATATATATATATATATATATATATATATATATATATATATATATTGTAGATAGTTACTCTTTCGAATTTTTTTTACTGTCATCTTTCCCATCATTATTGAGATGTTGATACGAGATTTTTTTTTTTTCAAAATAATATTGATATAGATGGCTTGAACAGCTTATTAGGTTTAGTATGAAAATTAACGTGGAGTTTGTTTAAGAGCATGAGTCATGTATTTAATTAATTTAGAGTGAATATGTAATTAGATTGCTTTGTTATACTTTAAGTAAAATTTTTATTTTTAGCGTTTTTTGTCTTTAATTTCAAAAATTTTTATTTGAATCATGTCGATATATAATTGCTTGAGCAACATTTTTTATTCACTGAAAAGAAAAAAAAAAAGAAGTGATATTTTGATTATTTTATTTACTAAAATAATAATAAAAAGAATAAAAATGAACTTTATTAGTAGCAGCACTTCTATTCTTCTAGCTATGTCTTTTCATTTTGAGTTTAATTATTTTGAATTAATTTTCAATTAAAAAATATTTTTTAGAATTAGTTTATTTTAAATTAATATTTGAAAGGTACAATTAAAAAAATAAATAAATTAGAAGTTGAAATAAAATAATTAATTAGAGAGAGAAAAAGAGTAATTAATTATAAAAAATAATAATAATTTTATTATTATCTTAATAAGTAACATATTATTTAAAAATTTAATAATACTTTTTTACTAATAAAAAAGAGATTATGAGGCTATCACTTTTTCAAATTATTATAGTTAATATTCTTTAAATTTTAATTTATAACATAAAATTACATAATAATAAAAAAAAAATCTCTTTTTACTTACAACAACATATTTAAATTATAAAAAAGAAAAAGTCATAAATACCCCCCTCTTCCTGTTTCCTCTCACCATATACCTTTCTCACCGACTTAATCAATTATCAATTCCCTTCTTTCTCACCTTTGTCCCCGTCTCAAGTCCTCACAGGAACCATGTCAGCTCTTTCAAACCTCAGAGTCCACATACCTCAACCTCCTCAATGGAGGCCGAAGTTGAAGAATGGACCACTTGGGCGCGTGTCATGCCAGTATTTGAAGGAAATGCAGGAAATTTCATCACAAGTTCTCTGTTTTCGGATACTGAAATAATTGAGTTATGCAATTATTGATGAACTGTAATTGAGAGTTTGTTTTCTATACTCATGCACATAAATATTATATTTTAATGATGAAAAAAAATTTTAACAGATTAGGAGCTTGCTTGAAAATCAATGAAGTCAGGGCCATTAGGAAGATTTTATCTGATATTTTTTAATATTTCTATATGAAAAATAACTGCTCTCAGACTTAGAATTTGGGTTCGTGGCAGTGGTAATTGTGGTCCTTATTTTGAGATTTGCTTATGATATGGTTCATACACTTTCACTTTCCATCTCATCTGAGATTTTGTTTGGATGAAAGGAGATATGGAAAGAAAATAATATAAATTTTTTTTTCTTACGCTTGAAAAATTATTGCATCTCCCCCAAATTCTTGGCTTCAATAGAGATTTGCTCATAGAGAGATAAAAAAGAAAGAAACAAATGGAGATAGGAGAGAGATAAAGAGACCATTAGGCAGAGATAAGAGTGCGTGAAAGAGAGAGTGGAAGTGATAAAGAAAGTGTTTATTATTGAGAGAGATTTAGAGAGAGAGAAAATGTGTGTGAGAAGTAGGGGTGTCCATATGGTCAGTTTGATTCTGAATTAAATCGAATTAATAAAATTAAAAATTAAAAATTTTAAAAATTAAACCAAATCAATTAGTAAGAGAAAATCAAACCTAATCAAATTGATAAATATCAGTTTGATTTTAAATCAATCAAATCAAATTTTATAAAATTTTATATTTTTAAAATTAAATCTCAATAATAAAAACATAAAAAAACTTAGAAATTAAAACTAAAATATATATCTTGTCACGACCCAACCTATGGGCCGGACCGGCACTAGGACCTGGGCCAGCCTAAAGCCCCCGAGGCCCGTAGTAAGCCTAACTGTTCATTAACCCAACTCTAAGGCCCATTGGGCCCAAATTCAAGAAAACAAACGGACAGAGTCCGGCCATAAAATGGACTTTCCAACGGGGAGTTTTCGACTCACCCGACCTATAAACACAATAAACCATCCATTGGGGAGCTCAGCTCACCCTCCACATACTCATCAACATAATAATAAATGGGAGCTCAGCTCCCTCATCCAATCCATCAAAACAGACTTAAAATATTAAGTTTACAGGTCCAACATGAATATAATATTACAGACCAAATTCAAATAATTACTGCTAACACATGCGGAAATTCTAGGAGTAAATAAAATTACACAAATATCGATAAACAACTGCAAGTATAAAAGCGAGTTAACCTGAATAAATATCCTCCCGTGGCTGTAAAATTTTTGAACAGAGTGAGCGTCGACTCGAGAGTAAAATATCAATCTTAACTATAATCTCTATAACTATCTGAACTAATGCACCCTGTAGAGTGAAATGCAACATAAACAACATTTTCACATCATAACATCAAAAAGGTAATTTGGAGCACTCACACACCCTGTAGTATCAATCATAACATATGGGAGCTGATCCCCTATACAGCTCTCTTAAATCCAACCCGTGCCGAATTACTCAAGCTCGGACTTCCACTTAATAACCAAATCGAGGGTCCCGAATTACTCAAGCCGTGACTACCCTCAAGGAACGGGTCCGTGAATTACTCAAGCCGTGACTACCCCGGCCCTATCCATAGTCCACACCACATCACACGCACGCCAACGCACGCACACTGCTCCAAATTACTACAACAACATCCATGGCATATTAACAGTTATGAATGCAACATAAATCGTGCCTAGAGTTTAACTAAATAAATATATGCATATAAGTGATGCATGGGCATGCTGAACATATAATAATATCGAAATTACAATTAAAATTAATATTTTACTCACGACTTTGACGACAAATTATCGTGGCGGTGGGCGGAGGAAGAAGGTCATTCCGGCTCACTGACAATCATATTACATTTATTTAATACAATCGACTCAATACAAACAAAGAAAAGACCAATTACGCCCTAAGTCGTGCGAAAATCCGCAGAGTCTCCCTATACCTAGGACCTACCCAACCCGCAAAGGGTTCAAAACACACTTCTATACTCACAATCCATATATCAACAGTTCAATCATATCACACAGCCCCTCCCGGGCCCATCAAATCGATCATCCATCACAATAAGCAAAATTTCAATTTAGTCCTTATTATTGATCATTTTTGCAAAACCGCCCAAACAAGCTCTAAAAATTATAAAACTTTGCCCGCGGTCCTTAGCAATATTACTAAGCTATTGCAAAAGAATCGTAATTTTCTAAGCTACCACGAATATTTTATGGATTTTTAATCCTATTTAAGCACTAGAAAATTACGTAAAAAGAAAGGTTCGGTTTACCTTTGCCGATTCCGACTTGAACGCGCCGATGCCCGACAATGGTGGGGTAGCCAAAACCTCGATCCAATTCGAGACTTTTCCTAGTGGTCTGTTCGGCCGGAAATTCACGCATCCGACAACCGTCGAATTTCCGCGAATTGAGGATACCTACACGAAGCCCAATAATAATATATAAAAATCGGGGTGTTACATTCTTCCTCTTACGTAAAATTCGTCCTCGAATTTTACACAAGGCGTAATAAAGCACATGATTATACATTGAACATATGAGGTTACTTGCTACTCATGTCCCGTTCTGACTCCCAGGTGCACTCTTCCACCGATCGACTCTCCACAAAACCTTAACCATAGGGACTGCTTTTGATCTCAGCTGTCTCACTTGGTAGTCCACTATGGCTACAGGCTGCTCCTCAAATGTCAAGTTCTCTTTTAGCTCTATCACATCCGGCTGTAGTACATGAGAAGGATCGGGAATGTATTTCCTGAGCATGGAGATGTGAAACACGGGATGAACGTGAGAGAGGTTGGGTGGTAGCTCCAACCGGTAGGCAACTGCTCCAACTCTATCAGTAACCTCAAAAGGTCCAATATACCGAGGTGCCAACTTGCCCTTCTTTCCAAATCTCATGACTCCCTTCATTGGAGAAACCTTCAGGAATACATAGTCGCCCACTGCAAACTCCACATCCCTCCGTCTGGGGTCTGCATAACTTTTCTGCCATCTTGAAATTGTTTAGCTGCTCGATTAAAGGAACTATCTCTGAAGTGTACTGCACTAAGTTTACATCATGCACCTTCGCTTCCCCCATTTCTGTCCAACACATAGGAGACCTACACTTTCTTCCATATAGTGCCTCATAGGGCGCCATTCCTATGCTGGAGTGATAACTGTTGTTGTAGGCAAACTCCACCAAAGCTAGCTGATCATCCCATTGACCTCCAAAATCCAAAACACTCATGCGAAGCATGTCTTCCAGTGTTTGGATTGTCCTTTCGGACTGTCCGTCTGTCTGTCTGAGGGTGGAAAGCCGTACTAAAGTTCAACTGTGTGCCAAGTGCCTCCTGCAACTTTCTCCAAAACCGAGAAGTGAACTGGGGCCCTCTGTCAGATATTATGGAAGACGGAACTCCATGCAATCTTAGTATTTCTCGAATGTAGAGCGGACATACTGCCACGTAGTATGTAGTCTTCTGAGTAAGAAGTGAGCTGATTTGGTCAAGCGGTCTACAATTACCCATATCGAATCATATCCTCGCGTGGTACGAGGCAACCTACCACAAAATCCATAGTGATCATTTCCCACTTCCATTCTGGGATAGGGAGCTCTTGCAACTTCCCTGACGGTCTCTAGTGTTCAAACTTCACCTTCTGACAAGTCAAGCACTTGGACACAAAGTCTGCTATGTCTCTCTTCATGCCATTCCACCAATAGCTATCTTTCACATCATGGTACATCTTGGTGGAACCTGGGTGGACACTGTACAGTGTGTAGTGTGCCTCTCGCATGATTTCATTCCTGAGGTTGTCCACATCGGGCACACATATCCTAGAACCTTGCACTAGGGCGCCATCATTGGCAAATCCGAACTCACCACCTTCACCTTGCTGTACTCTTTCTATAATCTTCATCAATTGTTGGTCTCTGTGCTGGGAAACTCTAACTCTGTCCCTCAAGTTTAAATCCCTCTGTTGGAAGATGTACTTCAAACTCTTATGGTCGGTGTATATCTCGCACACTTCACCATACAGGTAGTGTCTCCAGATTTTTAGTGCAAAGACTACAGCCGCCATTTCCAAATCATGGGTGGGATAGTTCTGCTCATGCCTCTTCAGCTGCCTTGAAGCATAAGCCACTACTTTTCCATTCCGCATCAAAACACACCCTAGGCCAACTCTAGAGGCATCACAGTACACGGTGTATCCTTCACCGCTCATAGGTAGTGTTAACACAGGGGCAGTGGTTAGACACTCCTTATCCTCATCATTATAACTGACTCTATCGAGCTCTCTTCCTGTCCTTTGCATCTTATCCACTTCCCTTTTCCTATTTTTGGTATTGTTGGTATCATTTCAACCTGCTGTACTTATTCCTTAATTTTAGTCCTATCTCATCCTTACACCTTTTCCTTCAAAGATGTCTATCCCATCATCAACTTTAACTTTCTTTTTATTTCTTAGTCTTATCTTGAATACTAGTTTCATTACTTCAAGAATTCTAACCCTATGATTTACTCCTACCAGCACATTCTTCACCTTATGTAACACTTATAATTACCCATAGAAAAAAATTTTTTTTGTATCCCGTTTTTTGCAACTTAACTATCGTAACATTATCATTCCCTATCCGCCTTAGTAGGAAATTGCTTATCCTGGATGAATTTTAGCCCTATAAACTATATGTTCCTTCTTAACTAACACGACTGTAGGAAATATGTGTCATGCCTTAATTCCAAACAAGATACTTCACGTGTTCATTCTCCTTAATATAATCATATATACTGCCCATAGCTTTCTAAACTTCAACCTCAAATTACCCATCAGCAACAATTTCATCTATTGAATCTCAACCATAAATAGTACTTCCTCCAGCTCATAGTTTAAAACAGTTGCAAGCCTTAGTAGCTAACTCAATTTAACTCATGTCATTACTCTGTTCGTCCTTTCATACTTAATACTAGGTATGCACTTACTGTCATTCTCATATCAGGAAATTATGTATGAATTTGTGCCTACTAAACTCTCAATAACTAGGTCTCATTGACTCAGTTTTTGTTCCTTATATAACCTTCTAGAACCAAAAGCACAAGCTAAACTTGAAAAGAAAGAAAATATCCTCTTATATTCAACTACACTCGATTGTCATATTATAACGTTTCACCTAAGTTTCTTGGTCTTTCTCTCCAAATTTCATCATCTCCTAGCACAATTATGCTCTACCTATAAGGTATCATCTGCATGAACCCTTTACCGTACCATTTTCCTTCTTGACATAATATTTTATAATTTATTAACTTTACTTATACTCGACCTATGATTCATATCTATCATCGTTTTTATTGTGCCCTTAACTTTTGTTGATTCCTGAAAGATTTCTCTCACTAATAAATTCTTCCAACACTAATTCCACCCTTATCTATGGTCATTAATTTGATCCTTGAACTTTCTAGTGATTTATAACCACCCAAACTTGTCTTTTTTTTTTTTTCTACCCCTACTGTTGTCCTGTCGTTATTGCTTCACTACAAAGTGATTCTGTTGATCACATTAACAATGTTTGCCTGACATTCATAACGAACCTCTAACTACCTTTTCACTATCTCAAAAGTCTAAACTAAGCATATGTATCATTATCTATCATTCTTTTCCTCTCATCATACCTATTTGATCCCTTAGACTGACTTTTATTCAACTTACTGCTTACTAACTTCTCTTTCTCTACCTATTTAGGTAGTCCGCAATACCATCGCACACCTTCTAACATTTACTCATTATTATTGTATTCCATACCTCCATCACTTTTCTCACTAATGTGATCCCATTTTGGGTTTTCCATCCTTGTCATTCTCCTTGCCAAGAATAACACTTAGCCTATCCTATATCTTAACTTTGTTCCTTTTATTATGCGCTCTTTAGGTTGTCCTTTCATTTATTTCCTTTGTCTTACCCAAAATAGAACTTGACTATTCTATCCCTGGTTCCATTCTTCTTCCTAACATAATAGTGCATTTGCTAACTATATCTTTCGAGTCTCTATCGCGTTATCATATGTCCTGTATACTCGATTTGGTCCTTTGACCACTCTAGCTAGTACTTCCACTAGCATTTAGATTATATTGCATCTGCAATCAATTGCCCAAACTTTCATTCTGCACTTTCTTTATCCATTGGCCTTCTGTGATTGATCTTCGCTAATTTATTACTCTTAACACTATTATAATTAGATTATACTATTGTTTTGAATAATTTGAAATTAGAAAGGAACTCAGCAAATTACAGTCATACTTTTATTGTATGATCTCTATTCTTATCCTTTAACTTACATAATACCCTTACTACCTCGAGAACTGACTCTGCAGTAATTTTATTTATTTGTTATTATTATTATTATTATTATTATTATTATTTTCCATGTTTACTCAATTAGCCAAAACTTAAGATTCCGGGCATCCAAACCCGTCATCCAATTCAAAGGATTTACATCCATCGTGATCTGATTATATATTATTCCTATAATGAAACTTGTATCCTCTGCAGGATACCCGAGCCAACTACTCTCTACCACACTCTACAGTCCTATCTGGGGCACTATTTTATTGGTCACCATTATTAATAATAACTTTCGATCCCTTCTGAAAAGATAGGACTATACCCTAACTTGCTGCAACAAAGGTACTACATTTACCACCTTGCCCAAAACCCTGTCAAATTAATGTCTCCTTTATCATATCATAGCTCTGTAAATCATCAATTCATAGTTTCGACCTTTTCTAAGTAGTAGGGTTGTACTTTATTCCATACTGATACACACAAGGTATTCTATTCTCACTAAGTTCTAAGCAAAACGTCTATCGTTCTGCAAAAACCATCCAAAATTCCATACCGAAGACTAGATGGTCTCACTCTATAGGTATCAACTTTACTTTGCAACTAGTCCGAAACCTGCAGTCTGATGGCAACTCTTACTGTAACTCTAGCTCATGCTAGGGTAACTGAGTCACTGACTCTAGTTACCACCCAACTGTGACCTTTCGATATTCTAGCTCTAGACTCTTAACCAGGAGTTCCCAACTCCTTTGCAGATATAGAACTCTGTTCTGGTATTACTGTACCAAAATAGAGACTGCCTGCAACATCCTCATTATGGAGCACCACGGGGATGCACGCAGCTCTACACAATAATCTCATGTCGGTACTGTAATCTGCAGCTTACAGAGCAGACATCGAGAACATTGTATAGTTACTACGATACGTCCTGACAGACTAGGTCTCCTAATTTCTTATCTCTCCTGAATCTTCTATTATCACAAACTTATTCTGACTGGGTCATCTACTGATGACTGCTAGTAGTGGTATCCTCATCCTTATCTAGGGCAACTGTACTTTTAAGACTCACTTTTATGTACTCGTGTCTTACACGAAATGGGCACACCATTGACAAAAATATAACATTTCTTGGAGTACGTATCCTCATGATAGATCTCACATGTCTACTAACTCTATTTCACATTTCATGTACTCCACGAAAATCAAGACACTAAGCGAGGTAATCTTATATTTCCAGGTATAACGTAGAATCTAGAAACAAAGAATTACAGAAAAGACGAAATGTAATCCTATACTCGCATGTGACTCTAGTAGACTCTTCCCAACACTTAGATAATTTTTCCCTATGAATGCGGAACTGTGCTCGATACCACATTTGTCACGACCCAACCTATGGGCGGACCACTAGGACACAGGCCGACCTAAAGCCCCGAGTCCCTTAGTAAGCCTAACTGTTCATTAACCCAACTCTAAGGCCCATTGGGCCCAAATTCAAGAAAACAAGCGGATGAGTCAGGCCATAAAATGGACTTTCCAACGGAGTTTTCGACTCACCCGACCTGTAAACACAATAAACCATCCATTGGGGAGCTCAGCTCACCCTCCACATACTCATCAACATAATAATAAATGGGAGCTCAGCTCCCTCATCCAATCCATCAAAACAGACTTAAAATATTAAGTTTACAGGTCCAACATGAATATAATATTACAGATCAAATTCAAATAATTACTGCTAACACATGCGGAAATTCTAGGAGTAAATAAAATTACACAAATATCGATAAACAACCTGCGAAGTATAAAAGCAGGTTAACCCAGAATAAATATCCTCATGTGGCCTGTAAAAATTTTTGAACAGGAGTGAGCGTTCGACTCAGAGAGTAAAATATCAATCTTAACTATAATCTCTATAACTATCTGAACTAATGCACCCTGTAGAGTGAAATGCAACATAAACAACATTTTCACATCATAACATCAAGAAGGTAATTTGGAGCACTCACACACCCTGTAGTATCAATCATAACATATGGGAGCTGATCCCCTATACAGCTCTCTTAAATCCAACCTGGTGCCAGCGAATTACTCAAGCTCGGACTTCCACTTAATAACCAAATCGAGGGTCCCAGCGAATTACTCAAGCCGTGACTACCCCTCGAAGGAACGGGTCCCAGCGAATTACTCAAGCCGTGACTACCCCGTCCTATCCATAGTCCACACCACATCACACGCACGCCAACGCACGCACACTGCTCCAAATTACTACAACAACATCCATGGCATATTAACAGTTATGAATGCAACATAAATCGTGCCTAGAGTTTAACTAAATAAATATATGCATATAAGTGATGCATGGGCATGCTGAACATATAATAATATCGAAATTACAATTAAAATTAATATTTTACTCACAGACTTGACGACAAATTACTGTGGCAGCTGGGCGGAGGAAGAAGGCTGTCCCGGCTCACCTGACAATCATATTACATTTATTTAATACAATCTGACTCAATACAAACAAAGAAAAAGACCAATTACGTCCTAAGTCGTGCCGAAAATCCGGCAGAGTCTCCCCTATACCTAGGACCTACCCAACCTGCAAAAGGGTTTAAAACACACTTCTATACTCACAATCCATATATCAACAGTTCAATCATATCACACACCCTCCCGCCCATCAAATCGATCATCCATCACAATACGCAAAATTTCAATTTAGTCCTTATTATTGATCATTTTTGCAAAAGCCCAAACAAGCTCTAAAAATTATAAAACTTTGCCCGCATGTCCTTAGGAATATTACTAAGCTATTGCTAAATGTCTCGTAATTTTCTAATCTACCACGAATATTTTATGGATTTTTAATCCTATTTAAGCACTAGAAAATTACGTAAAAGAAAGGTTCGGGTTTACCTTTGCGATTCCGACTTGAACGCTCGGGATGCCCGACAATGGTGGGGTAGCCAAAACCTCGATCCAATTCGGAGACTTTTCCGGTAGTGATGCATGCGTAGGAAATTCACAGATCCGGACAACTGTCGAATTTCCGCGAATTGAGGATACCTACACGAAGCCCAATAATAATATATAAAAAATCAGGGGTGTTACATATCTATATTAGTAATTTCGGTTTCTTTCAGTTTTTTTAATGAAAAATAATCAAATCGAACCTATTAACTGAAATTATCAAAATTTATAAATTGAATCGAGCTGATTAAATTTTAAAATCAAACTTATTAAACTGAATTAACTCCATTGAATTCGACTTTTTGGTTTAAACAAAAATCTGCTCTCCCCTGGCGAGAAGAGAGGATGTGTGTGAGAAGAGAGATAAGTACAATGAAAGAATATGTGTGTAGAGGATATGTTATTTAATAGGTAATCAAGTCATTTTATCATACTGTAACCGGTAAATAATCCATAGTAAGTTAAAAGGGTTGTTTAATAATTAAATTAAAACTAAGGAAATTTTATGTTATAAATTAAATTTTAATTATTGTATTGTTACATTTTTTTTATATTTAGGTACCCTATATGAAATTTATTTGAAATAAAGTTTAATTTGCCTCTTATATTTATTAGGAATGTCTAATTTAACTCATTTTTATTTTTTAATTTAATTTAGTTTAAAAATTTTATTTTATATCTAAATTCACCCAAAATTAAAAAATTGTATAACTTACTCACTACTTTGGTGCGTCAATTATTTTTTTTTATTTTTTAAATATTTTTAAGTTAATTACTTTTTTAATTATTTTTATTTTTTATTAACTAATTATAATTGGTTAATTTTTTTATATTTTACTTTTTAGTATTAATTAATAATATGGAAATAAAAATTTAATATTTTTAATTTTATTTAGTTATAATTTTTCAATTTTAAATTAAAAACATGAAAGTATAAACATAAATTTTTTAATTTAAATAATTAAAATTAATTATAATATTTTTAATTTTAATTAATTATATGAAAATATAAAATATATTTTTATTAATTTTCAATTTAATTAAGTATAATTATTATAATTTTTATTTTTAATTAATTATATAAAAATATAAATAATATTTTTTATATTTTCAATTTAATTAATAATATTAAATAATTAAAAAAATATTTTTAATATTTTTATTTAATTAATTATACAATACAAAAATAACATTAACATAAAAAAATAAAAATAATTAAATATTAAAAAATAATGCATAACTCAAAATTAAAATTTATAAATTAAATTAAATAAAAATTAAAAATAAATTAAACTAAATCTTTCCAACAAATATAAAAGGCAAATTAACTTTACTTTTAAAGTCGTAATTCTAGAATTTTATCGATTTGATTTTTTTTAATTAATAATTTAAGTAATTACAATTAAAAAGAAAAAAGAACTTTTAAAAAAATCCTCAAAAAAATGACGTGGCGTAAATCCAGATTCCTGTTAGAGTGGATGAATGTTGACTAAACTGAGTCGACCCAATGAACAAGTTCCCTAAGCGCGCTCGCTCTCTCTCTCTCTCTCTCTCTCTCTCTCTCTCTACATTTTAGCTTCTCCTCCACTGCCCTCCCTCCATCTTTCCCTCCCTCCCTCCCTTTTCTGCCTTTTCCTCTTTCATGTCTTCAGCACTTGCTTCAACCCAACCTTGGCTCTAGTTCCTAAATGCATCCTTCCACGCCCACCATCACTGCCCAACCATCGCGACCACCGCCCCCTCCGTCACCGGACAAACCACCGCAAACGTTCCTTGACCTAATCACAAGCGTTCTCTCCCTCCTCCTTGTCTCCTCCCTCACCGTCAGATCCTTCATCGGACGGTGGCAAGTCATCCGTACTAAACTCACCTCTCTTCAATCCTCACTTTCTTTACTCTCTGATTCCCCTCACTGGTCTCAAAACCCTCTTCTTCATACTCTCCTCCCTTCCCTCTTATCGACCCTACAACGCCTCCAATCTCTTTCTCACCAGTGCACTCTCTCCTCCTTCCCTGGCGGTAAGCTCCTGTTTCAGAGCGACCTCGACATCGCTTCCTCTTCCCTTTCCAATCACCTCCATGACCTCGATTTACTTCTCAAGTCTGGAGTCCTCCATCAATCAAATGCTATCGTTCTCTCGCACCCTGGCCCCAGTTCGGACAAAGAGGAATTAGCCTTTTTTGTGCGGGATCTTTTTACCAGATTGCAAATCGGAGGCGTGGAGTTTAAAAAGAAAGCGTTAGATTCGCTTATTCAGATTCTAAACGACGATGAGAAATCTGCCAGTTTAGTCGCTGAAGAGGGAAGTGTTGGGTGTTTGATTAGTTTACTCGATTCTCACAATGAACGTTCGATTCAAGAGCAAGCAGTCTTGGCCGTGTCGATTCTGGCTTCTGGAAGCGATGAAGCTAGAAAAACTGTATTTGAAGAAGGAGGATTGGGGCCTTTGTTGAGAATCCTGGATACTGGGTCTATGCTTTTAAAAGAAAAGGCTGCGATTGCGATTGAGGTAATCACCGCGGAACCAGAGAATGGGTGGGCGATTTCGGCTTACGGAGGCGTTTCACTGTTGATTGAAGCGTGTCGATCTGGATCGGAGGCGACACAGACATATGCTGTGGGTGCTATTAGGAACGTCGCGGTGGTGGAGGATATCAAGATGGCACTAGCAGAGGAAGGTGCTGTGCCAGTTCTAGTTCATTTGCTTGTTTCGGGTGCCAGTGCTGCTCAAGAAAAGGCAGCTCATTGTATGGCAATACTGGCTTCTTCCGGCGAGTATTTTCGCATGCTGATAATCCAAGAAAAGGGTTTGCAGAGACTAATGGACGTGGTACAAAGTATGCCAAGTTCAGATACAATAGAACACGTTATGCGAGCAATCAGCTCTCTCTCAGTCTCGGATTCCACGGCTCTGATTCTATCATCGTCGACCTTATTCATTACCCGCCTTAGCGAATTCACCAAACAGGGCAGCCTAATCTTGCAACAAATCTCGGTATCATTGCTTGCTAGTCTCTCAATTAGCGATGGGAACAAGCGAGCAATTTCTGGCTGTGTAGCTTCACTGGTGAAGCTAATGGAGGTGCCAAAGCCTGCGGGTATACAAGAGGCAGCAACAGCTGCGCTAGTGTCGTTATTGACGGTCCGGTCGAATAGGAAAGAATTGGTGAGGGATGAAAAAAGTGTGATGAAATTAGTCCAGATGCTGGATCCAAAACGTGAACTGGTTTCCAAGAGGTTTCCGGTGATGGTGGTCGTCGCCGTATTGACTGGAGGAAGTGGCGAGTGTAGGAAGAGACTTTTGGATGCCGGAGCTTATCAGCATTTGCAAAGGCTGGAGGAGATGGAGGTAGCCGGAGCTAAGAAGGCTGTGCAGAGACTTGCCAGGAATAAGCTCAAGAATATATTCTCCAGGACTTGGAGGGAATAACCAGAAAAGAAACTAACCCCGCCAACAAAAAGGTACGGTCTTTCAATGGTAACATTGGAAATTTGATTATTTTTACAGGATGCATCTGCCAATGATGACTTGCCAAATAGCTTTGATGATGGGTTTCTGCTAACTGCGCTTAGGATGAAACAAATTGATAAGTACACACATAAGAGTAGATAATTTTGGGCACAATGAATCAGAAATTACACACTAAGACTGTGTTTGGTAGAATGTGACTGTTTGATAGAAAGTTAAAAAATCTTACATTTTGAACCTTTAAAGATGACAATCATTAATCTATAGTTTAACATTTAACCTTTGGTAAAAATATTAAAGAGTTGACCAAATAACCTCTTAAGGACAGGTAACTTGCCAAGTAGCTTTGATGATGAGAATGTTTTTTTTATTGCACCAATTCCATTTTTTTTTTTGGTGCATAGGATTTTCTTTGGTACATTGGTGGCTAGTGAAGATGATTAGTCATGTATGTTTAAGTTATTAAGCTAATAGTTCTGCATTAGAATGGTTACTATTTTTTATTAGGAGATCAAGGCTTCAAACTATTTCAGACATACCAAATGGAATACTTCCATCAGATGAACTACTTAATTTATCTCTAATTAAAAATTGGATTTGTGGTAAATAAAATTAAAATAATTATATAAACATGAAAATCTCAAGTTTCGTAATTCTTTCAGGTGCCTCAATTGTCAAGGTTAGACTTGAGACTTTTTCACGGGGGATGGAAGTGTAAACATTAGACTTTTTAGCGTGTATATTTGGTCGACTCGCCACATACATATTATAATTTTGTAGTATATTTTAGTGTTATTCATTTTTTCCTAAGGTATTGTTATTATAATGCAGGAGTCTTTGTATTTTCTAACTGTCCAAGAATGAGGAAAACACTACTTTTGTGGACAAAGCAAGCAACCAACAAACACACATCTCGTATACTCCAACCCCACTTTTTTTTTTTTTCCTTCACTTTTTATAATGTTTATTAACTCATAATATCATAATCTTATTTAATTCTAAAATATTTATATATTAAGTGGCAAAAGCATGGAGGCAGGTTTTAGGGAGTATCCTCGATTGCTTTTGGTTCTGATATGGTAATTCTTATTGATTGATTCACCCTTGAAGCTTGTAAGGGAGGTTATTATGATTGTCATGCTTTTCCCTGTAATTTTATTTTTACAAAAATTGATCAAGTTTGTTTGATATGTACATCCCAAAAAGTCTGTAATAGCTATATGGATTTTTTATACAAATTAAGCGTGCAATGGAGTGTTGATGTTTGGATTCTGTATTTTGTTTGGTGTGCATGGTGATGACTGATGAGGGATTATGGACTCTAATTATGATGATCATGGCTATGGTGGATGTTGATTGATGTGTGGACCTGGTTAGTAAATGTTTAGGGGGTACGATAATAGATTACATCCAACCCATAGCACATCCCCACCTGTGACCAAGAAGCTTTTATATTAGGAGCTAGCTAGATAGATTTTGCTTTCCTTTTTTTGGGTCTCTCTCTTTCAAAGCAGGTAATGGATATCAATGGTAATTATGGGAGTTCTCACTGTGGCAGTAAGCTGTCTTCATCAGATTTGGTGATGGTGGGTGGGGTCTTGTTGCCTCTTGCTCCTTCCACTCATTCACATAATGCTCTTTTCATCACTTGAAATAAACAAAATTATGATCAAATAGCTTATCAAACTTAGACAGCTATATTAACTTGACTGGTCATGGCATGAATATGGATGGTGATTAGGTGTTAAGCCAGTGTGCATGCCGTTGATCAGATTGATCTGTTTCTTTCAGTCAGTAGATTTAGGCAGTGGGACCTCTAGATCTTTGGGAATCTAGAAAAGGAATCCATTTGCAAGGAAAAAGATAAAAAATCTGAGGGAAGAGGAAGGCTCGGCGTAGATGTAGGGAAGAGAGGGGACTGGACTGGAGTAGAAAGAGCCAAAGGAGAGGCAAAGTTCACATGGGAATGCCATGCAATATCCACTTTAGGCAGAGTGTCTTATTATAATAAAAAAAAAAATGAAGAAGAGTGAGAGTGGTCCATTTCTTGTTCACAAGACAAGTTCACATGCTTCTATTTGGTTGTCTGTTTGTTTGGCTGCTAGTACCGTAGCCACATTGCATCACAGGCAGCTACTAGTTCTTGGTAAAGGAAAAGTGTCTCTCTCATTAAAGCCTTATACAATCTGTAAAGCTTCTTCCTCTAGCGTATCATTGGCTTTCACAGTTTTCCTTTCAACTTTTCTTCTTATTTCCCGCCAAATTTCAACGGTTGACATCATGGTTCGCTGCTACTGGCTGTTCTATTTTTTCACACTTCCCGCGCTGCTATTGGCTGTTCTATTGTTTCACAATTCACACTGCAAGCCAAAAACTACAAAAACCACTAGTTTTTTACCAAAGGTATAATAAAAAAAAAATTATATTAAAAAAGAGTGAAGTTGAATTTAATTACTAAAATGTGATGAATTATGTTGAGATTGAAGATGTAGGGGTATGATATTAATTATAATAGTGTTTGTAGAATTTAAACGCTGTTATAAATAATATCTAACATTTAAATAAAATAAAATAATTAAAATTTTAAAAGCAAAAATTGGACGCTGTGTTTGGCTTTTATATTAAAATTTTTAAATATTTTATTTAATTAAAATTTAATTTAATTTTAAATAAAAAAATATTTTTTTATAATAAAAATATTATAATATATAATATTAATTATTATAATATTATTTATTAAAATAACATTTATATTTTATTTAAAATTTAAAATAAAATAATTAAAAAATTTAAGGTAAAAGTTAAGCGTTAGCGTTCAACCTCCACTTTAAAATTTTTACTTATTTTTTTTATTAAAATAATTTAATTTGTAATAAAAAATATATTATAATATATAATATTAATTATTATAATATTATTTATTAAAATAATATTTATATTTTATTTAAACATTAGAGGCTATTCATGATACCTTAAATGCTATTATAATTAAAATATTATTCTTAAATCTTTTAATTTAGTAATTAAATTTAAACTCATCACTTTTTAGTATAATTTTTTTTTATTATATCCTTTTGGTAAAAAACTCAAAAAACAACCAACTCACGACGCCCAACTCCCCAGCTTTCTAGAGAGAATATCTCTCTTTCATCTCTTGTCTCTAAGGCTCTAGGCCTTCTCTTTCTGCCGATAATTCAATAGTTCACAATTCTGTAACATATAATAATATATTACGACAACATTAAATAAATGTAAACTATTACTTCATTTTTATTATTTAATTTTTAAATTCTGAACGTTTCCTGTTATATATATATATATATATGAGCTAGTCTAACTTGTTACTTTCATTATAAAATCTTGTCTCGTGCCCTTTTTCTTCTTCTTCTCTCTATGTATGTGCCTTGAACTAGTGCACGTTATAACACTATCTAGAGGAAGTGTAAGCCCATCAGAAACGTGTCGGTAGAGATCGAAACTTTCTTGTACAACTGCGTACAAAGAACTTCACCCCAACTTGTTTGTCTTTGCTGCACTGGTCTGGTCGCCAAGAAGAAATCTTGTGCAATAGCTCTATCAAGCAGTTTTTGCCAAAAGGATATCTTATCAAGCAACAATGAAGCTTTCATTTCACAAATTGGCCGGCTTCAATGTTGGCCATATCTCCTGTCTCTGTTAGTGAATCTTCTTTGGAGCTTCCGCTGTAAACGAACAATCTAAGCGCTTTTCAAGATAAGAGAGCAAAAATCCTGACAATGGCATTATGATCCCAGGGGCTTCATTTGGAGTCATCTTTCATTGAATGGGGAACTTCTTTAGAGAAATATTTAAGGGTCACCGTACTTGGAAAATTCGAAGAACAAGCATAAGGGATTTAAAGGGCAACGCTCCAATTCCTGGCCTTGCCAGTCCTTCTGCCGATGGATTGTGCACAAGAAGCTACAAAATATTATTTCTATTATTCATTCAGTTTGACACTCGAACTCAAAATTTCATAACCACAAATCCAGCATTATTAAGTTCATTGGTAAAGCTACATAAACTTTGCTTGAAGAAATAAGATTAAGAAGTTCTTTAACTTATCATCCACAGGAGCTCCATCATGTGTTTAGCTTTAAGAATCTCAACTTCAAGATTGGACCTTGATGTATTATTGGGATAAACGTTAGCAAGGCCAATGCTGGATTGGTCTTTCACAGCCCCAATTTCTTTCCTCAACTTGCTTGGCATATTCAATATCTGAATTCTTCCGAATCTGTTTTTGCTCCTTTGTGAGTTGAATCTTAATAATTTTTTTTTTTTTTCTCTTATTTTCTTGGACGAACATTTTGGGGTGGGGAGTTCTAAAAATAAAATTAGTGATGTAAAGAAGTTAATTTGGAATGGATGAAGAAGCTCAAAAAGGCAAGGCCTTGATAAAACAATTTTCTGACTAATTAAATTTAATCTATGTTAATTAATTTAAACTAATTAATTTAAACTAACACTTCACTAAAGAAATCTTTAATAATAATTATTGTGTAGCAAAAAGTTATAAAGTAAATATGAATATATGTATTTCTATTCTCATTATATTTAAAATTAAATATATATCATATTAAAAAGTTGAAATATAAATTATATAGCTTGCTCCTTTTTCCTTTCCATAAAGTTGTTTCTGTTGTAACATTGAGAGGTTCAATTCTCTCAAATGTATAAGGAAGTCAATATGAGTATCGCTTGGATTGCTAATTGGGCTTGTGATTTTCCCATGGCTAGATATATAATTCAATAATTGGGCTTGTGAATCACAAGTTGTGATTTCCCAGTTGGTCCGATGGTTAGTTCCTTTGGATTGCTAAAACTTGCTCATTATACTTCAATTACAGGTAGGCTGTAATTAAAAAATAATTATTACTGTATAAATAGAAATAAATTGAATTCAACCGAATCAAAGTGAATTTATTTTAGTTTAATTTTAATTTTTTATCAACGATCAAATCAAAATCAAACTGAAATCAAATAAAAAAAATCAATTTTATACATGTAATTTTTTATGTTTTTAAATATATTATATAGTTTCAATATATATATATATAACTTAATTTCTTAATTTTTCATTAATTAATTAAAATGTATATATATAAACTAGTATTAATTTTTATTATTTTTAATTATAAATACATTAAATCATTTTATAGTCATTGATTATATAATTAAATCACCTTTTAATCATGTAGCATACCTTTTAGTTAAAAATTAAATAATTGAGATATAATATACTTATTAAGATATATACTGTGAAGTAACTTAATTTGTTGATATGTTGTTTTATAGAATTAAATTATGGCCCACTCAAAATGCCAACGATGCGATTCAAATAAAGTATTTTATGAGATATGCGATGATAGTGAAGAGCATAGATAAAAATAATATTTAAGAGTAAATGTTAATAATTGAATTCATTAAATTTAGGATTACATTAGTTGTTTCATTTTGAATTTGAAAAAAATAATTATAATATGCCAAATTTTTTATAAATAACGTTTACTATATTAAAGTTAAATTTATTTTCGATACTTATTATTGTGAATCTAAACTTAAAATATTAAAAATTACATATTGTTTAACAATATTTTAACTTTAAAAAATTAAATAAAAATATAATAAATAATTTTTCTAAAACTATGTAATTTTGCGCTTTTAGCTTAATTTACATTAATCTTAACTCATATTATGCTCATTGATTTGCTGTTATGTTATAATTTAGATTAAAATATTATGACTTATTATGGATATTTGGTATTATCTTATATTTTTTTATGTGAGAATTATTAGTTTAATTTTAATATTTCTATTGAGTAAATTATTAATATTTTATTTTGATTTTGGTATTGTTATTTTAATATTAGATTTTTTTATTTATATTTTGAAGTTAAAATATAGGGATAAAATTTCAAAAAAAAAACCTATACTTTTTAAATTTTAGCAATTCTACTCCATACAATAAAAGTTACCAATTACACTAGCAAAAAAAAACCCTATACTTTTTAAATTTTACAAATTTTATCCTACTGTTAACAAAACCATTATTTCACTAACAAAGAGCAACGTCAGATATCATGTCAGCTGCCACGTCATGTCAATTATAGAGTATAATCGATAAAAGTTGAAAGTATATGGTTTAATTGATAATTTAATTAATATAAGGTATTATTGCAAAAAAAAATAAAAGTATAGAGTTTTTTTGGCAAATTCTTTTAAAATTATTAAATTTTAAAAAATAAATTATTAATTATAAATATATTTACGTAGATGATTTTTACGGGTACTTTATACATTGTCATTATTAAGACAATCTAAATACTAAAAAATAAATTCTCTTTAAATATTTACTATAATAGTTATATATGATTGATTAAAATATATATAACAACAATAACAGTTAAATCTCTAAATTAGTTAAGGTTAATTTTATGAATAATTTTTCGCCATTCAATTATATTCAAAACCATATTAATATTTAAAAGTTATAAACTTTTTGTTTTTACTTCCTTTTATATCATTTAGATATATCCTTTTTATTTTTATTTCTTTCACCACTATTTTATCACATTTAATGTTGAATCATTTTCAGGTTAAGCAAATTAATCCAAATCAAATTTTTAATCAACTCTCAATTTTAAAAGTAATTTGAAATTTTGTATAAATTAAAATGGATTGGAAAAATGCCAAAAAAACATATATTTATAAATGTTTTATAATTATACCCCATACTAAAAACATTGCAAATTAAAACATATACTTTTTAACTATTACCAATTGTACTCTATCGTAGCGTGTCGTAACATTTGATGTGGCATTTCCATGACATCTGAAGTGGCTCTCCATTTGTGAGATAACGATTTTATTAAAGGTATGGTAGAATTAGTAAAAGTTAAAAAATTAAGGATTTAATTGGTAATATTTATAGTTTGTGGTAGAATTACAAAAATTTGAAAAGTATAAGTTTTTTTTTTTTGCAGTTATCCCTAAAATATATAATTGTTTTTGTTCTTTTAAAAGGAATACAATAATGCTATAATTTTAAGTGTAAGAATCGAGAATCGAACCAAATCAGAGTTAGAACTGGAATTGAAATCACAACCAAACCTAGAACCAAACCATAATTAAAAACACTTAGAACTAAAACAAAACCGAAATTTGATTCTCTTTTGGTTCCAAAAAAATAAAGAATTGAAGTTCAGTTCTTACAAAAAACTAATCAGAACTGGAACCGCACACCCGTAATTATATGGTGCAGCTAATACATGCTTAACCTTATATGAACGAGTTTAATAGTCATTAAATTAAATATTTATGTTGTGATTTGTGCAAAAGTAGTTAAAGTATATATAATGAAAAAAATTAACCTCGATAAGAATATTTAATCTAATGGCTATTAAAGTCATCCTTATATTAGTTCAAACTCTTTATAGTTGCACTCTCTATTATATTTGCTTCAGAATAAATTATTTTAAAAAAATCAAATATAAACATATTTGATTTCTATTTCTTTTAAAATAAAATTTTTTCTAATTAAAAAAATTAAATTATTTCATTTCAAATATGAGAATTAAGAAAAAAAAAGTTGAATTGAATTTTTATAAAATTTTAATTATTAAACAGTGATAATGTTTGTATGTATTAAAATAATTAAATTAATTTTTTTCTTTCAATCTAATTTATATGTAAGAAAAATGTGTTAATAATTAACACTTGTAATTAATCACATATAAAATAATAAATTTTGAAAATTTAAATATATTTTATATATCAATCAAATATGATAACTTATATTTGTAAAATAGAATAATTTTTTTAAATCAAATTTTTACTAGAAAAAAAACTCAAAAAATGTTCCTAAAAAAATCGAAAGTAAATAAAGAGCACTATAATTACCAACAAATTACAAGTATTTTGATTATTTTAATTTATACTGACTATATATATTCACATATTTTTAAAATCTTAGGAGATGATTTTTATTTAAATTTAAACCTTAAAAATGCTTAAATATATAATAAATATAATAAAATTTTAATTATACATTATTAGCCTGATAAAAGTCTTTTTTTATAGTAGATTATTGATACAAAACGAAAATTTCAATTAAAAATTATTAATTAAAAAATAAATCATTAATAAATTAATAAAATAACGATGCAGACTTAAATTCCACATCAATTAAAAACCAAGGGGGGCACTAGCTTTCCTATAAAAGGGAAGCCCCACAAAGCTTGCGTCAATATGGCACAAACCAGCATGTAGAGCCCTAACATTAGGATTGATCATTCGATTTAAATCGTATTGAGCCGAATTAAATCATTACAATTGAATTAATCGAATTATCATATGTTAAAAATTAAATCAAATCTAAATGAATGAAAAATTAAATCGAATCATCAAAACTAAATTAACTGAATTCTATATTTAGAAATTAAATCGAACCAAAATGAATGAAAAATTGAATCGAACTGCTCTATTTTAGTTTGGTTTATTTGAATTGATTAGTTTTTTATTTTTGATGATTTTTTAATTTAGACTTGATTTTGAAGTTATTTAATCTGATTTTGACCTTGGTTTGAACCTAATAACAATTAATCAATGAAATTAAACTATATATATATATATAATTACATATAATTTATAAATTCTCTATAAAAATAAATTAATTTAAAAATAAATAAAGTAATTTAGTTCAGTTCAATCGATTTTTTCTCTCTAAAACTGAATCGAACTAAATAATTAAAATGCTTAAAATGTAAAATCAAACCAAATTGAATTATTTTAAATATTAAACTCAATTACCAAATTAAGGTGATTCGATTCAATTTAATCAGTTCAAACAGAATAGTGCTCACTCTTACCTAACATGCCTACTAATTATAATTTTTTTTATTAATTTTATAATTAATTTGAATTAAGTTTAAAATTATATTTTAATTAAAAATAATAATATTATCAAGCTTAAACTTGACTTATTTATAATAAGTTAAATTTAAACTACATTTATTTATATTATAAATGAGCTATTTAGTAAATTTAAATGAGTTAAACTTGACTTGCGATTAAAAAAAAAATGTAATAAATTGAGCCTAAACTAATCAAAATTCGCCTTCACTTGATTCGTGTACGCTTCTATCGGTGGACTTTCATAGGTTGTTAGGCTCTCCGTAGAACCTCTTATTATGGGTACTCCATGATACGATTGGCGTTTCTTATATTTATTATGAAATTTTAATTTTAGCACTCCCATTTATTTTTATACGTCACATTTAAATTTTATGTAATAATTAAAAAATTAATTATATAATCTCATTTTTATAAAAATATATTAATAATTTTATTTATTACTCTAATTTATTAATTTTAAAAAATTATGTAAATATTTATTATATTTAATAAAAATAAAAAAATAGTACTTTTTAATATTTTAAATACAATAAATAATTTTAAATAAAAGAAAAATTTTAATGCAGTATGAGTAAATAAAATTCACATATAAAAAGGAAAAATGGTGCAACTATTTAACCCATTTAATGAATTAAAAATCTATGTAGCATGCAAACAATGGCATTGGTATGTGACTCTACAGTAACACAGCTAAGAGAGTCTATTCTGCAAAATTAAAACTAACGTGCGACTCATCTTTTTCACGCATAACGATAGCACCGACATTTTGAGTGGTAAACCACATCCTCAGCCGATCTTTTTTTTTTTTTCCTTTTAAATGAAAAAATAAGAATGTCCTGATATGACCATTATAATTCTCGAGACCTCGAAGTCATAAGTTAATATTTTTTATTTAACTTAATTTAAAAAAAAGAGATTTATTATTAAATTTAAGGTGATCTCCTGTAAGATAAATCACTAAATAATTTATTATTGATTTTTATTTATACTCTTAAATAGAGATAATATTTAATTATCATACTCAATATTAATTTGAGGAGTCGAAATCAGAGTGAGACAGGTTGACCACCGCACTACCATACTTGGTGGTAGGGGTGGCCACGATTCAGGAACCGCCGGTTACGGTTCAGGAACCGCCGGTTACGGTTCTTGAACCGTCGATTTAGGTTCAATGAAATCATGAACTTAAACCAAATCACCAGGAGACGGTTTGAAAGACGGTTCCTGAACCGCCAGTTCTGATTTGATCTCTGGTTTGAAAGGCGGTTCGAAAAACAACGGTTCAAAACAGTTTGGAGGACAGTTTGGAAGCAGTTTAGAGATGGTTTAAAAATAGCTTAGACAAAAAAAATTAGAGAAAAATTTTATTGATTCAAAATTTAAGTTATATTTGTAAAAATATTTTAACTTTTTTTAGAAATCTTTTAGATCAAAATAAAATAAGAAAAAAAACAAAGAAAATAATTTGTCTTTAAGAAAAATTTAATAAATAAAGACTTGAACCTGATTAAAAAACTAGAGATGAAATTAATTTTTTTTAAAGAAATTAGCAAAAAGTGTATGAACTTAATTTTGCCTAAATATCCCTTTAGAATTTAAAGGAATAAAGATTTTTAGTTCTATTACTTACCTTTTTTAAAAAATTATATAATAACTGATAATTAAAAAGTATAAAAGAGAAAAAAAATTAAAATAGAGGGTATTGGAAATTTTATTGAAGATTTAAAGTAATAAAAAAGTAATTGAAATAATATTGAAAATTTCAGTAAGTATATAAAATAATAAAGTAGGAAAATTGAGAGAGTATTGGAAATTAAAATGAGTGTAGAAAATAATTATTTAGAGAATTTGAGAAAAATTGAAAAAATATTAAAAAGTGAAGAAAATGCAAAGAATAATTGTGTAGAGAATCAATGATATATATAAATGAATTAGGAGTGAAGTAACATATTTATTGAATTTTTTTATATTTAAATCGCCGGTTTAATCCGGTTCGAAATCGTCGATTCAATCCGGTTCGGAACCGTTGGTTCACAGTTCTTAAAAAATATGAACCTGAACCAAACCGCATAAGGACGGTTTCAGTCTGGTTCAAAATCGATTCCGATTTTGACCGGTTTTAGTCTGTTTTTGACCGAACCGATTTCTGTTCGGTTCCGGTTCAAAACCGGATCGTGGCCACCCCTACTTGATGGTATCCTCACCCTATACTTGTTGTCCCTCTCTAATTTTTAGTTTATTCTCTAAAATTTTTTCACTTATTTAAGCTTTCTCATAAAAAGATAAATTATACACCTCAATTTAGAAGTAAAAAATTTAAATTTATAATATAAAGCTCCTATTTTTTAATTTAAGTAATATAAAACTCGTTGTAATAATCAATTTATAAATTATTTATGCTAACTAATCATTTATTAAATTAAAAAATTATATTTTCATAAATTCATAGTTTCGATAAACAAATTTTAGATTATCAAAGTTTCTATTTATATAATTTGGATCATCAAAATTATGGATAAAGAGTGAACAATTAAATATTTTCTTAATAAGTGTCAAATTAATAGAACAAAAATATAATTTTTTTTTATCTAACAAGTGCCACATAAAAAAAAAAAAAACTTAGAATCTAACTAATGAAGGTCATAGAGGGTTTTATACTACTTAAATTAAAAATCAGTAAAATTTTATATTATATATTAAAATTTAGGTATCTTAAAATTACATACTCCTAAGTTGAAATATTATCTATGTAATTTATCTCTCATAAAAATATTGTCTTAATTTCATCTGTCACTCCTAATTTTTAATAGTTATTTTATCATTGTCCCTCAACTTCAATTGTTATCATAAAAATACTCAAACTTAAATTTAATACTACTCAAAGTCACTCTAACTACATTTTGTTAAATACCTTTATTCAAAGTTGATATGAACATATTTAGGTATATTAGATACAATAAAAAATACTTCTCTCTCCGTCACTTAAAAACAACCTTTCGATAAATGAAGTCGCTTATTTATTTTTTTTTTCTCTCATTATAATGTGTTTTTCAAGTGGCAAAAAGACTATTTTTTTTTTCCTTTTTCAACGGATAACTTAGAGATAAATATGTCTAATTCACTTAGACATGTTCAAATTAACTTACAGTCAAAATATTCAACGAAATATTGTGAGAAAAATTTTAAGTGATATTAAATTAAAATTTAATTTTTTTTATATATAAATTAAAATCAAAAGATGATAATAAAATAAACTTAGAGAGGATAAGTCAAATAAAACCCAAAATGGTCCCACTGTCTGCGCGTAGTTGAGACTAGCAATTACTACTGCAGGCCTGTTTTTTAGAGAGGAAACAAGAAAAACTCATAAATGAGTGCATTTGGTATGAAATAATTTGAGTAGGTAATTGATTAAATAGTGAAGAGTAAGTGGAGCTGCTGCAGCTGCACATGGGATCTACCTGTAAAGAGAAGTGGAAATTTAATTATATACTATTTTGGGTGGCAAAAGGCCATTTGTCTTACACTTTCTAATTTACCAGAGAAATAAAACGAAGACCATTTTCGTTTAGCCTGTGGAATACAATCAGATATACTGTATAACTTTCCCCTCTTGCTTCTTTTTTAGCTTTCATAATTGTTCTCAAATTTGATTTAATCCGTTCTAAATTTCATTATATATATATATATATATTTATTTTGCCTCTCGATTAATGTGAAACAAAGATAGAGAGATATTCTCTCCATCCCAAATTATTGTAATTCGTATTATATTGTAATATTTTTTTATAAAAAATTTATTTTTATATATTTAAATATTATAATTAAAAAAATAAAAATATATTATTATTTTTAATTTATAATTTATTTTTTAATAAATAAATAAATTTATATTACATAATAATAAATTAAAATAAAAAATAAAAGAAAAAGTAATTATAAGGAAATTCGCCTCACCTCACAACCCAATAAGGAAGTGCTTACCCTAACCCTGAATTATTGTGGGGCGCTCCATTGTCATTCTTAACTTCTTGCATTGATTCCTTTCTCTATTGATATGGATGTGGCAATAGAAAACCATTTATGGAAATTCTTTCATTTGATGAATCAAAATTGTAAAAAGACATATTCGAGTTTGAGAAATAATAACTTTGATGGTTCAGATTAGGTTCAGATTTTACATATTAGATATCTATTATTTAAATATATTTATATAAATAATTAATTAAATATAAAATATATTTTTATAATAATATCTATAAATTTTAATGTATTATTATTTTAAATAAATAGAATTTAAATATTTTATAGATTTATTAATTTTTGAAATATGAATTATTAATAAAAAGATTTTTTATATAAATTATTAATTAAAACATAGAAAATTAAATCGGTTATGATAATTTTTTTAGTAGTAATAATTGAGTCTAAGATAAATTTAGATAGTTAAAGATAAATTTTAATTGAATTTAAAATAAATTTAAGTTCGAACAGAGTTATTTTCACAAATACTCTACTTATTGCCATACATAGGAATAACATTTCAATTAAGCCAAGCAATATATACAACTTTGATCGACAACATATTAGACTCGTTATACATATTCAAGGTAGAGTAAGAAGAAATTGATTATTATAAAAAAAAAAAAGAAAAATGTTCTAATTCAAATTTTTTATTTACTTTTTTTAATTCAATCGGTTGAATTCGTTTTTTTTTTTTAATTATATTTAATCTGTTTACTTTGATCATTAGGGTGAAAAGACATAAATAGCCACATCGAAGATTTATCCCTATATAAATATGGTTGCTATTTTTAGAAATAGGGAATACCATTTTATAACTTCCTAACTCTCATATTAAAAACCAATCTATCACTCCAAAGTCCTAACTTTCCAAGCCTAAAATTCCTAAGTATTTTTCCCTTGTTTTGCGCCCACACTCCACAATCCACGAAAACAAAGGACAATGCCCATCCCCTCTCTCATATTTCTTTAACTCTTAGGCCAGCCTCTATTTTTGTAAGTTGGAATTTGCTTTCCTTTTCCTCGCTCCTCCTCAGCTAAACGATGCCTTCACCAGCCACCTAAAAAGTGACAGACCCATTGGGTCAAAATGGCGCATTAGGCCCTTGAAATTTTAAATTTTTTAAGGAGTATAGTGATAATTTAAAAGAAAATTCCACTACTACTCTTATAAAATTTTTTAGCGCACTAGATTACTTGGAGTATTTTAGAACCGATAGCCTTAATAGTGTTTTTATGTATTTCTTTTGTTTATAATTGCTTGGGGGCATAAGGCTTGGGATAAAATGAGCTTCTTCATTGATGGTTGGTATGAGCAGGAACTTGGCACGCAGTCCCATCTCTCTCTCATTTAGAGAGAGAAATCTTCTTTGGGTGGGTTTCCTCTGAGATTCGGAGTCTCTTCTTTCTGCTGGGTTCATCAGCTATCCCCTGCCCCTTCCGGGCGGAGGTTGGCTTTCCTCTCCCTGCCAGTTGTGGGTCTCCCTCCCCATTTTCTAGTGGGGTTGTATATAGCATTTTGGTGTAATTTTGTTTCATGCAGGTTTACTTTTGTATTGAGAGGGTCCTTTAGATACCTGATTTGGTTTTTAAGTTATGAGTGTAATAGATTTGCTTTGCTATTGTATTGAGAAGGTCCTTGTGGCTGTGATTCTTTTACTGGGCAATAGATCTGTTTTAGGATTAAGCTTTTAGTGGCTATGGAAGTCAGACATCGATGCTTCCCTTGGCTTGATGGTGTGAGGATGTACTGCTGTGAAGAGGAAGACATCTTGCTGGGTTCAGTTTGGCCTGACATGCGTGAGTGGGTTGCCAAGATTTTTGTCTCCTCCCTTCATCGACTATATGATGCTTTAATGGTGATGCTTTCCCTTGACCTGGGGTTTCTTAGACCATCGATACCTTGATGCTCCAGTGGTGAGTGATACCTCCTTTAATCCTCAGTTTGCACGTTAAGCCATTTTTGGTGTCAATTATCTGGAGATCCTCTATTTCTCTGCCATGGTTGGCTGTGGCTGGTGTTGGCATAGTTGACTACTTGCTGTAATTTCCATATTAGTTTCACAATTATGGGAGTCTGATTTGATTTCATAATTATAGGAGTTTAATTAGGTGACCACTATTGTATAGGAATGTAATTAGTAGTTTTGTTTATAAGTGTATATTTAATTTCCGAGAATAGTGTTACTTCCTTTTCTTCTATGATGTAATAGTATCTATATATTGACTCCAATCCTAGAGAAGAAAATACAACATGAATTATTTTCAGAATTCTATTTTTTACATGGTATCAGAGCAATTCAATCCTAAAAACTGCTCAACACAAATTGAATCCCATATTTGAAACCACCATCGCAATTTCCTTTGTTTACTAATTGAAATGGCAGAAATCACTCCCACTGTATCTGTTACACAGAATAGCTTAGTTCCACCTATTCATTCACCAGGATAATGCTGCGTTTCCAACTAGTATCATATTGGATGATACCAATTATCCATTATGGTCTCAACTTATGGAGATGCGTATTGGTGCTCGCAACAAGGCTGGATATCTCACTGGAGAAATCAAAAAACCCCCACCTAAAGATCCCAACTTTGGAATGTGCATTACTGAAAATCATAGAGTCAAAAGTTGGCTCATCGATTCAATGAGTCCATCACCAATGCAGCGATTTATTCGACTTTCCACAGCTAATGAAATATGGGAGGTTGTATCAAGAACCTTCTATGATGGCTCAAATGAAACTCGTCTCTTTGAATTGAATCGAAAATCTTTTTCTACCACACAAAATGGTAGACCCTTGTCAACGTACTATAATAAACTTATTGCTATTTTCCAGGAAATTGATCACAGGACTACATCTCAGGAAAAAACTGTTGAAAGGGTGGTGTAATTGCATTCTGCAATGAGTAGGCTTCTAGTTCATATTTTCCTAAGTGGACTTGATCCTGAATTTGATCAGGTTCGTGGAGAAATCTTGCGAAAAGATCCAAAACTTGACCTGGAGAACACATATGCGTATGTAAGGCGAGAGTATCAAAAAAGGCAGACAATGGGAAGCTCTCGATCAATTTCTGAAAGCTCAGTTATGTTAGCAGACAGAACTCAACAAGGAATATCTAGTTCATCAAAAAATCCTGGAAAATCTAACAATCTTAAATGTAGTCATTGTGGTCAACCAGGTCACTCAAAGCAGCACTGTTATGAACTCATAGGCTATCCCGAATGGTGGGACTTATCAAAAAAACTAAGAAAAAAATTGCTGGAAAGGCTATGGTGACATCCGTGGAGGATACCCAGCTGAATGTGGAAGATAAATTACAGCCGCAACCCATAGCAAATGTTGCTTATCCAGGTATTGTTGAAACAACAAATGTGTTCTCTACGATTTCTAAAGTAGTACTTGGATTATTGATACAGGTGCATCCGATCGTATGACTAAAGACTCTAGCCAAATACAATCTATTCGTCTATGTCACCAATCAGTTATCTCTACAGCTAATGGTAGCACTTACCCTATTACTTGAGAAGGATCTATCAAATTGTCTAGTACTCTCACACTAGATATAGTTCTTATTGTTCCATCTCTTGAATATAATCTTTTATTTGTTAGTCAAATCACCTCCGCTCTTACTTGTACTGTAACTTTTTGGCCCCTTTTTTTTTTCTGTTTTTCAGGACATTCTGGCTCAGAAGATTCTTGGTTATGGTGTTAAATGGGGCAAACTTTATTACTTGGAACTTATAAAGAATGGAGGACAGAAATTTAGTCATACGTATCAAACTAGTAGTGAAGAAAATGCTCGAGCAATTATATGGTTATGGCACCGAAGATTGGGACATCTTTCTTTTGGTTATCTCAAAAAATTAAGACCACATCTTTTTACAGATTTAAGTGTTCGAATTTTCATTGTGATATTTGTGAAATGGCTAAAAGCCATCGTGTTCCTTATTTACCAAGTTCAAATAAAAGTTCAAAACCTTTTGAGGTTATACACTCTGATGTTTGGGGTCCTGCAAAAATTCCTTCTATATCTAAAGCTCGTTATTTTGTTACATTCATTGATGAATGCAGAATGACGTGGGTATCTCTACTTCACAAAAAGAATGATGTTTGTAAAGCATTTCAGGAATTTCATAGCATGGTAGGCACTCCATATCAAAAGCAGATTCGTGTTTGGCAAATTGACAATGGGATGGAATTTGTAGATGCATCGCTTGGACGATTTCTATGTGAATGTGGGATTCGACACCAGACTTCTTGTACATATACTCCACAGCAAAATGGCTTAGCAGAGAGAAAGAATAGACAGATAATGGAGGTGGTTCATGCCTCACTTTTTGGCATGAATATGCCACGGTTCTATTGGGGAAAAGCTGTGAAATCTGCTACATACTTGATCAATCGGATACCTTCACGAGTGATAGATTTTCAAACTCCTCAACAAAAAATGCAATCATTGTGTTCTGTTACTCATCTTCCAAACCTCGAACCTAGGGTCTTTGCTTGTACAGTATATGTTCACATGCCCAAAACTTTAAGAAATAAACTTGATCCATGTGCAACAAGGTGTGTCTTTGTTGGCTATTCTGAATTTCAGAAAGGATATAAGTGCTATGATCCTCAAACTTTGAGATTACATGTGACCTTGGATGCCTCTTTTCATGAATCTGAACCATACTATTCAGGGGGAGTTGCTACACATCCTCTTCAGGAGGAGAGTTCTAGTGAAGAGAATGTGTTACAAGAAGGTAATAGAGGAGGAGAGCTGAAATTTTTCCAGCTAGAAGAAATGAATGAACAGTTTGGTATTCCTGAAATTGAGAATGAAGTGTCAGTTCCAGCGTCAGTTCCTTTAGAAGTTGGACCTGAATCACAAATAGTTCCTTTGGAAGACAGGTCTGAATCATCGATGCTCGCAGAGTTGCCTGTAATAACACCAACAACTAAAGAATCAACTCAGAATGTCCAGAATGCCTTTCGTCAAGTAATCTCAAGTTATTTTTCTGATGAGTCTCATGAAACTAATGCTTCTCTTGAAAATATGAATCCAAGATACTCACAAAGACTAAATAAAGGTGTTCCAAAGAAACAATATGAACCCGATCCTAAAGCCAAGGTTAAATATCTAATTAATAACTATGTCTCTTCCCATTGATTGTCTAAATCATATGCACTTACTATTAACCAATTATCCAAGGTATCTATTCCTAGAAATATGCAGGATGCATTAGCAGATCCAAGATAGACAAAGGCAATGAATGACGAAATGGAGGCCTTGCAAAAGAACTCTACTTGGGATCTTGTTCCATTACCCAAGGGAAAGAAGACGATTGGATGTAGATGGGTGTTCATGGTGAAACTTAAAGCTGATGGAAGCATTAACAGATATAAAGCATGGTTAGTTGCAAAGGGATATACACAAAAGTACGGTGTGGACTACTAGGAGACCTTTGCGCCAGTAGCGAAGCTCAACACAATTTGCATTCTCATTTCTATAGCAGCAAATCAAGATTGGCCTCTGCAACAATTTGATGTTAAAAATGCATTTTTGTATGGAGATTTAGAGGAGGAGGTCTACATGGAGATGCCACCAGGAGTTAAACATAATTCTCTTTGCAAAAATGCAGTACGCAAATTGAAGAAATCATTGTACGGGCTTAAGTAGTCACCTAGAGCTTGGTTCAAGAGGTTCTCATCTGCAATGAAAACTTTTGGTTATAAGCAGAGTAATTCAGGTCATACTTTGTTTATAAAACACAAAGAAAGGAAGGTAACAGCTTTAATTGTGTATGTTGATGATATGGTTTTAACAGAAGATGATTCTAGTGAAATGAAGATGTTACAGGAATATTTGGCTACTGAATTTGAAATGATGGATCTTGGGCAACTTAAATATTTCTTGGGAATTGAAATTGCAAGATCAAAACAAGGAATTTTTCTTTCACAGTGAAAATATGTGCTCGATCTTTTGATTGAAACTGGAATGCTTGCTTGCAAACCAGTGGAAACGCCCATGGAAATGAATCATAAACTTGGGATTTTTCCAAATCAAGTTCCTATAGACATAAGGCGCTATCAACCGTTGGTTGGGAGATTAATTTATTTATCACATACGAGACCGGATATAGCCTATGCAGTGAGCGTTGTAAGTCAATTCATGCATGCACCAAGTGAAGAGCACATGAATGCAGTATATCGAATTTTAAGATACTTGAAGGGCGCCCCAGGCAAAGGTCTATTATTCTTAAAAAATAATGTCTCCAACATTGAAGGCTACACAAACGTTGATTGGGTAGGTTATCAAACAACCAGAAGATCCACATCTGGTTACTTTACTTTCGTAGTAGGCAACCTTGTAACTTGGAAAAGTAAAAAGCAGAAGGTTGTGGCACGATCAAGTGCAGAAGAGGAATACCGAGGCATGGCTCATGGTCTATGCGAATTATTATGGATCAGAAGTGTTCTTAAAGATTTGGGAATTGAATACACAGCACCTATGAATCTTTACAGTGACAATAAGGCTGCCATTGAGATTGCTCAAAATCCTATTCAACATGATCGCACTAAACATATTGAAGTTGATCGTCACTTTGTCAAGGAAAAATTGGATCAGAAGATTATACACTTTCCTTTTGTCAAGTCAGAAAATCAGATAGCTGATATACTCACAAAAATTGTTCCAGGAAAAGTATTTCAGGATATGATTGACAAGTTGGGCATGATAGATATCTATGCTCCAACTTGAGGGGGAGTGTTGGCATAGTTGACTACTTGCTGTAATTTCCATATTAGTTTCACAATTATAGGAGTCTGATTTGATTTCGTAATTATAGGAGTTTAATTAGGTGACAAATATTGTATAGGAATGTAATTAGTAGTTTTGTTGTATAGGTGTATATTTAGTTTTCGAGAATAGTGTTACTTCCTTTTCTTTTATGATGTAATAGTATCTATATATTGACTCCAATCCTAGAGAAGAAAATACAACCTGAATTATTTTCAGAATTCTATTTTTTACAGCTGGATTCTCAAGTAACCGACTGTGGAAACTGGGTTGTAGCATTGTGGAGACTGCACTGCCTTTAGTCGGGTCAAGGTTTCTGGATCTTCAATCCGTTACAACTTAGAATTTATTATGTATTGGACTCACTTTAGTAGATTTATTTTTAGGTTTTCTATATTGGACTTTGCTGTAATTAGGCCCTAAGCCTTTTAAGTCAATGAAATCAGTATCTACCTTATACAAAAAAAAAAAAAAAAAAAGAAGCTGGCAAGTAGTCTACCTCTCAAGTTATCTGGAGACTTGTCTAAGTCCATGATTGTATTTATAGTATTTGACATAATATATACCAGCAGTATAATAATAACGTTCAGTGATTGGACAACTCACTGCAGGAAAATTCTTGTAAATTTTTTGCTTTGACAGAGTTCTTGTTAAAATTTGTGTCATGTCAGAGGTTGATGTGTTACATCAAGAGCATGTAATCACTTGCATTCTTATTCTAGAGCCATAAATATAGAAAGAAGAATTTTAGAAAGTCATGTATTATTAATAGATGTTATTTGTTAATAGATGGTAGGAGATATGTATTATTAATAGGAAGTCATATATTATTCATTTATTCTTTACTTGCCCTCGAGTGATGGCAATTTGGTTCAACTCTCCTTTAAATCGACGTCTGATAGTCTACTGAATTTCAATATTAAAGACTGTTGGTTTAGAGCTATGTGGAGCGCTCCTAAAGCATCCCCAAGGTTCTGGTTTGATTATGTTAATGGGGCTTTTAATGTGGCAACTATGGAAAGGTCGGAATGCTTAAATTTTCAATCACTAAACGATCTCTCCTCATAAGATTTTTGCTGCAGCTATTCGACAACATGAAGCTTTTAAGTTGGCTTCAACAACAAATGAACAGAATATTCTTCCTTCAGTCCAAGAGCCACAATCTTGGTGTCTTTATTTGAAATTAAACTTCAATGCTGCAGTGGATCAATCGAGGAACAGGGGTGCAATTGCAGTGTTTGTAGGGATTATGCAGATAGGGTGGTAGATTGGTGCTGTTGCTTGCACCTTTCAGTCTTAGACCCTCTTCTGCTAGAAAGTTTGGCCTGCAGAGAGGCCTCACTGTTTGCTAAAAGCAGAGGTTGGGGGAGAGTTGTGGTAGGTTACTCTTCCATCACCATTAACGCTTTTCAGCAGCAGCAAATTCCTATACTTATTCAAGGACCAGTCAGGATTGGACACTCTTTTATGAAAAAATGGGTACTAACAATTTTTTTCCCCCTCGCAGAGCTATATGAAATTCGTAATTTATTTTTATTTTTATCACCATTATTATTATATTATTAGTAGTAGTGTTGAACTTCCACAAAAATTGACATGTGACTTTAAAAATGAGAACCAAAGGCATCCTAGGATCCTATTTCCAAACAAAGATTCTCATAAAGCAAGTTAATAATTCAAATCATTAGGCAATTGGCATGATCATGAACACTGTAAAAACATCTTTATCATCTCACACTCTCTCTTAATCACCCAACAGTAAAGATTCTTAATTACCCACCCCCTCATGAGTCAGTAGTGTATTCATTAGATTTATTGAGAAGATACCTTGAAATGGGAAACTGAAACAGAAACATAAACTTTAATAATTACAGAATATTACCTAGTTTAATTAACTCTCTAACAACTCAACCTACTCTGCACTTTAAATACAATCACAACCCCCAAAAAAATTTACTAAAGCACCAAAAACTACATTCAACCATTCCCATTTTCCACTAATCTCCTCAGTTAAATGCCAAATCCCATTCTTCTTTCTTCAATATCCTGTGGGAAACTCGCACTGCCCGTACTCTGCAAAGATTAAAAAAAATTACATTATAAAGAAAAAAAAAATAAAACTATAAAAGTATAAAAAAAAGTCGCAAATTGCTGCCTTCCACGATTTTCCAGCACCCGGATGACCAATTTTACTCGCTCCACATCGTCTTCCAATTACTGCATGCCACGTCATCACTAATAAAGATTCTCAATCACATCATGACCAGTCACGTGGTGCCTTTTTTTTTTTTTTCTACGTTAATTCTAAACTGGCGTGCAGGGCGCACCATTCAGTATTGTCGCATACTGAGTGGACCCCCTTGGCGCATGTTATCATTCAGTATTGACGCATACTGAGTGGACCCCCGTGGCGCATGTTATCAATCTAGTATACAAGTTCTCTAACATAAGCTAAAATAAAAATGGGAACAATAAAGAGTATTAGCTAAAATACGCACTTGGTGCTTGTGTGACGACGAACGCTGCTCCTCCGAAATAACAGGTACCAATCTCCCGCCCTTTCTTCTGATAATAACTGTTAAAGGCGAAAGACGCGTGGGCCTGGACTGTGTTAGGATCGTAACACGTGGCGCCTGGCTGGATCGGACGGCAATCAGCTCCTCCTTCACCACAAGCATAATCTAGTGCCGCCTGCAGCTTCTCTTTACCGGCCTCAGCATTCGCCACGCACCACGTGTTTCCCGTAGTGCTCTTGGATACGCCGCCGCTGACCGGAGTCGTCACCTGTTGACCACCGGATACCGGTGACCGGCGGTCCCTATAATTCTTGAGGCCCTCCACAGTAAAAGGGATATCATAAACCTTTTGCTCGTTGGGGTAAAAGAGGCCGTAATTTCTCTCGGATGTGGGCCCGTTCTTTTCGTCCTCGTTGAAGAGAGCAAAAAGATAAACGGTGAGATCTGCCTTGGGTCTCAGAGGGGTCCCACCACCTGTGAGGATCCTACGGACAAGATTGCCGTTGTAAGCAGCGGCGTTTTCTACGCTAGCACCTATCTCATTCCCATCTCCCTTTGAGGGCCATCCAGTCTCGGTCACAACCATCCTGATGTCGTCGTATTTCAAAGCGGACAACGCTGCAAAAACGGCGTCGATTTGAGCATCAAAGAGGCTGAAGTACCGCAACCCATTACCTGCATCCACTACACCCGGGTTCTCTCTGAACAAAGCGTAGTCAAGAGAAATGACATCCGAGTTCGACTCGTAGGCAAAAAACGGGTACGCATTGACCATGAGAAATGAACCGGTTTCCCGGAGGAAATCCAACATGGGCTTGAAAACGGGTTCAATTAATTCGGATCGGAATGCTCCGGCTGAGGACGGGTAAGAGGATTGTAGAGCACTGAGTGCTATTGGTGAAGAGACTTTAATAGCGGAGTGAAGATTAAGCTTCACTAGAGCTTGGTGGATATTTTTCATGGCAGGTAAGAGGAACTTGGTAGTTTTGTGTGGATCCACGAAGACTTCATTACCCACGGCAATGGCTTCGACTTGAGTGGAAGGGTAATACGCGGCGACATTTCTTTGGACCCATGAGAAGGCAAAGGACTGAGTTTTGGCAGCGGAGTAGAGGAGCTCGTTAGGTAGGTCGACTGTGACCTTAATCCCAGATCCTGATAACGCTCTGAGGACAGAAGAGTCAGTGTCGAAAACCTTGACCCTTTCCAGACCCTGAGACTTGAGGAGCTGCACCACTTTCACCGCAGAAGGTAGATTATCGGCGATTCTTCCATAGTTTACTCCGATTGAGCCCGCATCTGCAAAATGTAATGCACATTAGTCCAAGGCAAGAGAAGAAACAAAGAGAATGTCTTGTTAAGGCTCTGCTTTCTTACCTGCAAAAGTGAAAATGCAAAGAAATGAGAGAATGTAGAAGCTGAAACTACGCTCCATGCTCTGGTTCCCGGAGAAACAGAGCAAGAGAGAAGGAGAGAGAAAGTGGTGTGTTTGGGCAGTGGTTTCTGAGTTGGTGCAGTAAGGGGTGAGTGGAGCAGCAGCAGTACGTAAGAGGGATAGTGTGTGTCTGTATAAAATGAGGGGAGAGAGAGAGAGAGAGTTGAGCAGATCGAGGTGGTGGGGTGGGATCCATGTGTCTGACAATGACAAGAACGATAGCCAGAGAGCCGCTGCGCTAACTAAAGCTCCATTCAGATTATAATTGAGAAAAATAATTATTTTTAATAAAATATTATTTTCAATATTATTAAAAAATAATTTAAAAAGTTATTTTGCGAATTTTAAATTTTTATAATTAAAAAATATTAAATTTAATTTAAATAATATATTTAAAAAATTATTTTCTTAAAAATAAATTAACTCCTAAATGGCTTATGGCTTCTAGTGAGTAATAATTACGTGGCTCCCATTTTTTCACGTGACACCAGACCAACTCGACCGTTTCTATTGTACAGCCGGGGCTTTTGCTTTCTATAATACGTACTCCTGCACTTCATCATTTCCGATGCACTATTGACTTTGCCGTTTACACGTGCCGTCATTGAGGACGGAAGGACTGGGGAATATAATGTTCAGTGATGGTGGTGGAGATGTGTAGCAGCGAATAAATAATTAAATTTGTGAACGTTGGATTTGGAGAGAGGAAATAGCTGGACGGTGTGGCTAAGTGGAACAATGATCGATAATGCAGAATTGGAAGATGATTGCGGTTTATTCATTAATTTTAAAAATATTAAAAATTCTTTTATTTTACTTTCAAAAAAAAAAAAACCAATTCCTCCATTTTAATTTTATTTAGCTATCTAAAATATCCTCAAACTTAATAAATTCACCACTCACCTTTTCTACCCTTTTATCTCTTTTCTTACCTAGAATTGAGTATAATTGATTTTAATTGGAAATTCAAATAATTTAGTTTTTTTATTTGATTTTTGAATTTTTAGTTTGGTTGATTTAATTAAAAAAAATTGATTTGAATATTTCTAAATTGAGCATTCCTAAATTATACTATTTTACTCTGTATATATACTCAAGTCTTAGTCCTTAAATGCTTAACACTGTTTGGAAATCTTTTAGGAGGGAAGGAAAATAAATAGTGAAAAATAAAGAATATTTTTCTTTTGTTATTTTCTTTCCTCTTGTTTGGATAGAAAGAGAGGAAAATAAAGAGAGGAAAGAAAAGTATGATAAATTTACAATTTTATCCAATGTATTTAAAAAAAAAAACTTTAGAAAAGGATAATTTTGTAATTTCAATTTATAATTCCACACTTTTGTTATTTTCTCTCCAAATTGGAGAGAAAATAACAAGGGGAAAATAAGAGTTATTTTCTCTCCTCCCTTTATTTTCCCTTCATTTCCAAACAAGGGAAAGGGTCAATCTCAATTTATTTTCCCTTGTTTATTTTCTTTCCTCTCCCTTTTCCTTCTATCAAAACAGGGCCTAACTTTCTTCTGTGGTTCTATCTTTTTATCACTTGTCTTCCTTCTCTCTCTTAAAATCACTTCCGCAATCACTTTCTTCTCACTCTCATAGTCACAACACCATTGTCAATGATGGGGTAGGAGCAACAACAACGATGGGGTAGGAGCAACAACAAGAGGGACATCGTTTCCCTTCTTTCCCGAATATCACCTAAAGATTCAAAACCCAAATGGACAACTCTAGCAGTAACGACTGCCTTCAAATACTTTATGAGAAAAGTACTTGTATATTTATCAAAAAGAGCACTTGAATCTCTTACGATATAGGAGCCTTGATCTCCTCATGTGCTATAAAATACATAAGACATCAGATTCGCCAATCTAAGCCTAAACACTAAGTTGATATCATAACCAAGTCGAAAAAGTTGCCTACTCAACGACACTCGACTGAAATTAGTCAAACTGTCTAATAGAACGTCAGAAAAATCACTGGCATAATCACGAGAGGCAGTAGTAGCATTGTGACCTATTAGTTGAAAAAACCTTGGCGTTAAATAACATGAAAACCACCAAGCCAAGTAAGGAACAAAATAATGCTTAGATTTGATTGAAAAAAATAGTAATTATAACTTAAAGGGACGTGATCCTAAAGCCAAGTTAAGGGCAATTTGTACTCCCTTTGACTAGTTTCGATGGGACTACTTTCATGAGAGGAGTCGAAAGATTCATCACCCTTAAAGAAAAACCAGTCAGATAAGTCATTCATAACCCTAAATCAACCAACTGACCTCTCTTATCATTAGTTCATGAATGTCAGAATGATCATTACTCTAGAGACGATCTAATTGAGACAGTCCACTTACGCAATCTTTACAGATGTCGAGCTAGCATTGGATACTATAAAATGGAAGAATCTCCAACATGAGAAAACTTTAGAAAAGTGTAATTTATAGCCTTACTTTCATGATTCTCAATGAAACATACCTTTAGAGAGATACCATTTAATATAAAGTAGTCGTATCTCCTATGTATTCATAAAATTTACTCAACCCTACCTTTGTCAGTTACATTTCACAATCTTGCTACCCCATTTATTCCTTAATCATCAATATTCTTTTTGATAATTTTAATAAATTAAATTATTTTTAAGTATTTTTTAACTAAATACTTAAATTACTTAAAAGTTATTTTTAAATAATTTTATTAAATATTTAATTGTTTATTTTTAATTTAACTCATAAATTAAAAAATATATTTCAAGTTAAAACTTAAAAATAAATAGCCAAATCAAACAATTTCAAATAAGTTTTTTTTTTATTTGAAAGTAATATGGTGATTTTACTTTTCAGTATTTTTAGTGGTTATTTTAAAGAGGAAAGAGAGAAATTTTATGGGGGAGAAGAAATGAAGAGATTTGAGTGTTGAATTATCTAATTAAGATTTGAAAATTGTTAGGAATTTGAATGAGCATGGAGGAATTGATTAGACTTTTTCTTAGGTTGTGACTCGATCGAGCATAGACAAAAGTGAAAAGTGGATTCTAGGGTGAGCCACGATCCAATTTGAGTTTAGAATTAAATTAAAATCGGCCTAATTAAATTTGAGACTATAATTAGCCGATGATTTTAATGCTCAAACCTAATTAGAATTGTTTAGAGATATTGATTCTAATGTCAATCTCTTCCTCTTTAAACTTTGAATTTGATAAAATTGGAATCAATAGTCTAATATAATTTGAACCATAATTTTTTTTCAAAAAATTATAAAATTATTTCTATTGATGAGTTACCTTAAATTCGATCAAATTAAAATTAAAATCGAATTAAAATTATGAAAAATCAAACCCTCTATTTGATTTAAGTTCAATTGAACCACAAAGAGATGAATTGATCATGATAAAAAATCCTTTTTATAATTTACACTTATTTTTATTACTTTTCTCAATCTTTTATTTCCTTTGATGTCCTGTTCTCTCTCTCTCTCTCTCTCTCTCTCTCTCTCTCTCTCTCTCTATATATATATATATATATACATATATAAACTGAGAGTCTGATAATCTATCAATCTTGTTCGGTTGTTCCTGCAGAGTTCTCCCAAGGCTTAAAATCAAGCACAACACTCATGATGACTAATTGACTATTGCTAAGGGATGTTTGGGTTATTAATTATAGTTAGTGGTTTGTCATTAATGATTTACAGTTAATTATTATAATTAATTATAAATACTTAATGATTCGATAGTTAAATTATATCATTTTATAAATTAATAAATAAGAACATAAACAATTTTTTAATATAAAATACCCGCACGAGGATATAATTTTTTATTACTAAAATTTTTATAATAATAAATAAAATTTAATTTTACATATATATTAAATAAAATTATTATTTATAATTTATTATAAAAATAAATTTAATTATTTTTATTTCTCACATATGTAAATTATATGCATATATAATCTGGCCTAAAAAATATAATTTCATTATTTTATAAATTAATAGGCTAAAGTGAATAATTAGAGTAATTTGTTTAACAGAAAAAATATCTTAATTCTCATATTCATTATAATTATAGTATGATTTTTCTAGTAAATTTTTTCCTTTAGAAATAATCCACAGTAATTTGGATAAATGCAATAATTTAAAAGGTAAAAATAATTTAAAAAAATAAAATTTTAAAGTTAAATATTGAAAAAATATAAAGGTAGAAATTGGTAGGATTGAATCAACTAAAATAAGAGGAAAAAGAAGAAAGAACGCCTAATAAAAATTTTACAACATTATTATCATCGTTGGAATGATAATATAAAATTTAGTTTTCAGATATATAAATGACAGTAATATAAATTCTTATTTTATTATCAAATTCTATTTTATAAATTCATTTTTAAATTATTTATTTATGAAAAATAAAAATCTTTTACATTTAATTTATAACTTAATTATATTTTTTTTGAATTATTTGGAAACATTTAAATAATATTAATTTTTTTAAAATGTTGAATAAGTTTAATTATATGAAAAAAGTAAAAGAAAAGAAATAACAAAATAAAAAATGAAAAAAGAAATAAAGATAAAGATAAATGCTCAATTTATAATTGAATTAAATTTGATTTTAATTATGTTTTTTTTTATAAAATATTAAATAAATTTAGTTACATAAAAAAAAAAAAAAGGTAAAAGTTACTTCAATAAGAAAACCCAACTGCACTAAATTACTAAATTAATGCTCTCCGGGTTTGTCGTGTAGCAGATAACGTCCAAAAGCAAGAAACAATAAATTGAAATTAAGGCTCTGATACCACTGTTGCCGGCCCACACTATTCTGATAAAACTAACAAAACTCATGAAGGCCATCAATCAGGCCAATCCCAAGGCCATGATCGAAGTGGCGTCCTTTTGCTCTACTAACTTTATCAGAATAAGGGGACCATAGCAAGAGATCAACACTTACACATTTTCTGATACCTAGATCCTCTAATAAAGTAAGTGCAGAGCATACTTACGTAAGAGAAGAATTTAGGAATGACATAGACTCTTGGATTTTTAGGAGATGGAATAGTTTTAGAAAGCTATGGATAAAGAAACACACTAAAAATTTTTATTGATAATCTGATGATCTTACAACATTACAAGCCCTCTCTTATATAGGAGAAGAGAGTAGGAAAAGCCAAACATAAGATAGTAGATAGTGGGATCTTATGGTCCTTTACAACTTTCTCGTGACTAAAGCAGACGGTTTTCTCATGCCAAAAACGAACAGACACCATTATTATAGAATGGACAGACATCATTATTACAGACACCATTATTTTGAAGTACAAATATTGACTAAAGTTAATACAAACAAACTGGTGATGGTCACAAGAAAGCATCTGAGGTTGAAACAGTCACATGGAATTTTGGCTAGGACTCAAATTGTAATTATCATAATATGAGTCATCAGACCCAATGACTCCATACAGATGCTTGTACCAGGGACTTTGTCCCTTTTAAGGATTCAGAGGGGCAGCACTTTGAATGGTTTCTTCTTGTTCCACGTCCATAGGGTCTTAAAAATCTTGACAGAGAGGATGAGTGTAGTCAGGACTAGAGAATTTAAGGCCAAGTGTCAAAGTAGGATCTGGCTCAGGGAGGAACCATACTTCAATGATCTTAATTTGTGGAGCTTCTTGAGGTTTAGGTCCAAGAGAGGTACAGTTAATCATTTTTCCTTTGGGCTGGTAATTGTTTATTACACAAAGGTGGGTGTTTAACTCAGTCCTTATGCCTGCCATTTGCCGGTGGTTGGTAATTGTGCCTTCATAAGTTTTCCATTCATATTGAGAGTTTTGAGACCAAAGCATTTCGTTAGAATTCCTGAAAAATGGTCAATAGGGAATAAATAGAGAGTGGACTTTGGTGCCTATTCAGGAGGCATTTCCCATACTTCATTTATTTCAATAATCTTATACAGATTACGTCTCCAAAAGGAGATAGGGCAAAACCATTCCAGGAAGTGCCATAACAAGAACTTTTGATTATCACCATTATTGAGAAAGTCGTAAAGATTAATGATAAGTACTTCAAATGTTGTGGCATATAGGACTATCACACACCATAAGAACCGAATTTCCTCCATTATGAGGTCTGTGCCAAGATTTAGTGCAAAACAGGTGAGAAATAGTGCTTCAGGGTAAAACATGGAGGTGGTTTCCCTAATGCCTCTGAGGACATTGATTAGATTTTGGAAATGAAACAAATTATTTTTTGCATAGTCCTGAATTTGGTTCAGAGTCATGAATGGGTTACAGCCAAGAGGAAAACTATCAAGTGGAGGAATCATATGAGTCGGGGATTAGATGACTTTGAAGAGCTAGCCATATAGATTAATGGGAAAAAGTTGATGGTGGAAATAAGGTGAATGGTTTGTGGTCTGGTTAGGAGATCAGGTATGAGGTTATGTTTCTCTTTGATGTGCTAGACTGTGTATTTATACTTGGAGAACCGGTCTTTTAGTCTCAGAAGTTGTGGTTTAGGAAGACTCTTCTTTTTGAAGTTAAGCACTCAAAGAAAGAATAAATTGTCCATTATGATCATGAAACAGTGACCTATGAGGTGAAACTCAAATTTTTTGATGCCATTTTTAATGGCTAAGATCTCCTTGTAAACTGTATGGTAATGTTTTTCAAATTTTTTAAATTATCCACTAGCATGTCCACAAATGTGTTTTTGTTCATCAATTTCTTTAATCAAGATAGTACCCTAGTATTCATCACTGACATCAGTTTGGAGTATTCTTTTGCCTGTACTAGGAATCTTTAAAGGGGGTGGATGCTGAGTTATCTGCTTAAGTTCTTGGACAGCTGTGGTTTGCTCATCTCCCTAAGGAAGGGCCTGTTTCTTTAACATCTTTGCAAGCTGACCGATGTGTTTAGAGACATGAGGAATAAAGTCTCTCAAATAATTAATGATGCCAAGAAACTGCTGAATTTTCTTTATTGTCATATTTTTATCAGGAAATTTGAGCAATTCTTGAGCAATATGTAGACCAGGCTGATATTTTCCATTTTTAAATTTCATACCCAAAAACTTAATATTAGATTGGGCCATGCAGCTCTTTTTCTCTGAAAGCATTATACCATAATGATGGACTAAGGACTAAAATTGGGCCAGAAGCTCTTTATGGGGTTAAACATCCTTTGAAAACAGTAGAATGTCATCGACATAGATGAGTGCACTATGCAGAATAGGCTCAAATATCCGAACTATGGCCTTTTGGAACAGTGAGAGTGCTACTTTGAGCCCAAAAGGCATAACAGCCCATTGGTATTAAGCATTGGGAATACAAAACGCTGTCTTGGGCCTATCTGTAGGATCAATTCCAAGCTGTCAAAATCCTTCTTTTAAGTCAAACTTTGAAAAAATGTGGGCTTCATGAAGGTGGATGAACAAAGAGCTCATTTTGGGAAGTGGGAACTTATCATCTTGAAGGAAGTGATTTAAAGGCTTGTAATATATTACAAGCTGTTTTTTTCCTCTAAGCATTTCTGATTTTTTTTCCACATAAAAAGCCTGGCATGCCCATGTAGAACTAGTGGGTTGAATAAGACCTTATTAGAGTAATTATTGACACTCTACTTGAGCCAATGCGAGGTCTGATGGAGTCATGCCTGGATGAGATGCCTTTATAAGGTTGATATCCTCATTTAGCTTAAAAGGAAGCCTTATGAAGAAATCCTTGTTTTTCCATAAAGGCCGAGGATGAGTGAACTCTGTATTAGAATCTGCACAAGGCTAGAGGAGAAGGTCCCAATAATGTTCAAAATCAAGAGGGCTTCTGATAAAGAGAACAATTTTGAAATTGTAGTGAAAGGCTTGAAGTTTCGTTTGAATTTTAATTTTGAGGGAAGGATTTGCAATTTTTGCGCTTTTTGATAAACATCAAACCCTACCAATAAGTCTTTTTCTGAAAGATTGGTGCCAATGACTTTTGTCCATATAATACAGTCAGGGAAAAATTGTATGCCTATGGGTTTTTTAGTGATTAGCTCTGTCTTGAATACCTTGCCATCTGCAGCAAGAAAATATTCTTAATGTGAAACCCATGCTGTGTCAGGAAGGATGGCCAAGCTTATCATGCTTTTATGTGCTCCAGTATCAATGAATCCAATAACAGGAATAGGTATGTTGTACTTGGATAACAAGACGGGAATGTGCACCAAAGGGATAGGAATTGAAGGTTCAGCAAAATAGCAAGGCTGTAAAGTACTGATGGCAACATAATCAGAATCACCATCAGAACTTGTTGCTTCTGACAAATCTTCACCGTCTGTTGAAATGGCTTCGAGAGCAAAGATAGTTTCTCCATCTACTGCTTCCTGTTAAGAGAATAAGGATTTAACATCAACCTCTTCTAGATCCAGATGGGTACTTTGGTGAATTTGTTGGATTAGCTTGGCTGTCTTTTTAGGATTTTGAGGATAATTTTTTGCATAATGTCCCTTTTTCCCACAAATATAACATCTATCAAAATTTTTATTTTTGCTATGGGCCGATCTCTGTCTGAAAAATTTGAATGACTTGCTTTTCTTTTTTTCCCTATATTTTTCAGATCTGAATTTGAAATGCTTTTGGTGATGAGATTTCTTTTTCTCTTGATAAGTGCAATTCTTCTCTCTACACTTAATTGAGATGTGGGACTTCTAACATGCTTGTCGAAGAGACTTACTATTGTCCAGCATCTCATGGAAAAACCTTTGCTTATCACACATCTTATCTAGGGCTGCCAATGTTATCTGGTGAATTTCTCCTAGAGTGATTTGTGCAACTTCTCGATGGGTGGCCAAAATTGATCTCTGTAATTCAGGTTGGAGCTACTCTAGTAAAGAGGCTATGTAGGTATGTCACAAGTTGACATCATTATATCCATTCAACAAATAATATCGTTGCGACATTCGTTAGTAGGCCTTTCAATATCTCTTTGCCTTAATGAACAACATCTCATTTCAAAAAATTCTTGTTTTATTTGTTTATTGTACAAAGAAGCATCACCAATAAATTCTTGATAAAAGACATTGATGGCACCCAGGATTGTCAGTTGATAGAATTGGAGCAACCTATATTCCTCAAGAGTGGAAAACCATTCCTGTAGAGAGCCAATTGCTCTGGAAGAAAATTCTTTCAGGACTTCCGATAAGTTTGCTTCAAGCTTAAGCATATGAACATCAAGCCATGCTCTAAATTATGTAAGACAATCCCTCCATCTTGAAGGAGGGATATCGTCAAGAGTGAACCATGGTCCTATGGCAGGTTTAGTATGAGCAGTGCCTGTTATTTCCATAAATTCTGTTTTTAGTGGATGCTCAACCTGAGGTTTAGTGATTCCTTCATTGGAACCTATGGAAGTTGCCATGGGTAAGTTGGTAATGTCTACTAGATTTGTTTCAGAAGCAGAGGATGAAGATGAAGTTGGGTAGGCCATTTGCTGAGGAGGAAGTTTAGGATACATGTGCTGCTCGTAATTTTTGGATTTAGGTTTTAGTTTGTCATCAAGCTTACCTTCTTCCATAGATTCAGAAGAGGAGAGACTGCATGTAGGATGCATAGTTGAGGAAGAAGGGTGAGTTTTGAAAAGTGGAGAAAAAAGTGACTATTGATAAAATGGTTTTTTAAGGAATAGGGAGTGAAACGAGGACATAGGGTATGAAGGACTAGCAGGAGGGGCAATAAAAGGATTTTGGTTTAAATTAGTGAAAGAAGGTTGTAGAAAAGGCGTTTGTTTCTTGGATGTGAGATTAGCTTCAATTTGGGCAATTTGAGCTTTTAATATTTTAATCTCTGATTCCTTTTGATCAATTCATCGCCAAATCTTTTTTGTTGAAGAAGAGTCCTGAGATCTTTATCAAGTTGAGTGATCCGAGCCTGAAGTTCAGCATGCAAGGTATTGATCTGTAAGGTCAGCGAATCAACTTTAGTTTCCATTAATTGAGTTTGGCTTACTACCAGATTAATCTTTGAATCAAATTTCTCCAGGAAACTATTATGGGCCTTTGCATTTTGAGTCTACCAATTAAGGACTTCTTCAGCAGGAGTGAGAGATGTAGGTTTTCCTTCTGCATCGATAGCAGAATGTTTGACAAAAGGTCTGAAAACAATTCCTATGATAGGATCAATCCCATGCTGTAAAGGTGGATAGTTTTCCTCATATGATTCTTCTGAGAACATCATGCATGGAGCTACAAGGGGTAACACCAGAGGAGGTGGTGGAGGTGTATTTAACTTTCCTTCTTTGGCTCTTTTTTTCCTTAGTATTTCCAGAGCCATCTCATAGATAGGCAAAGGATTTCTTTATTGAATTTCCTTTCTGATCCCAATCTCGGGGCCAGAATCAGAAGATGAGTCTCTTCTAGGCTTATAGTTGTTGCATCGAGAATGAGAGCGGTGCTGTAACTTTTTCCACTATTTTAGAGCAAAATGATGGTCATTGTCTCCTTCCCAGTCTTCATTTTCATAGTCACAGTCGGGATCACACATACTCGATCCAGGAATATCCCAAAGAAAATGACCATCTATCTTTCTGGGATAGATGTAATGTCCTTCTGTTTTAATAGAATGGAAAGGGATATTTTCTTGTTCTTCATCAACAAGGGTGATCATTAGTGACTGAAAGATAGGAGGAGTGCTTGTAGAACTCCGAGGAGGCTGAAATGTAGATCAAATAGTACCATCTCTCTATTGATGAAAGGATGAATCTTTAAACTGGATAGGTCTAGAGTTAGTATGAAGTCTTTCATAATTTGTCAGCCACGCCTGAGGAATAAGTTGCTCGAGTTTTTCCCTTGGTATCTATCTAGGAATCTGGACAATTGTTAGTGTTGTTTCAGTATCAGCCAGAATGAGAAGGGCTTCATTTGAAACACCTGGTTGAGATAAATCAACAGCATGATTTTAAAGCCTATAAATAATCTGGTGATGTAGAGTGGCTATCATAGAGGAAGTCACTTATTCTGCTCCAGTGATTTGAACTTGAACTTTTAAGGTGGTGCAAAGATTTGGATCCCTTAATGACATGTTGTAATTAGGGAAAAAGGTTAAGACTACACTTCCAGCATGAAGTGTAGTTAGACATATTTCAATTACAGCATGTTCATACTGAAGGAATCGGATGTCTAATAAGGACACTTGTGCAATTACTAAAAGACCACCTCTGCCATGGAGACTAAGCATCAATCAAACTATGCCAAAATGAAAATGAGAATATCCTTGAGCCCTCCAGGTAGGAACTAGAGAAGCCGGAATCTTAAGAGTCACATACTGCTCAGCTGCATTGATCCATTTTAGAGGCTTGGACATACTCCTTTGGAAGAGATCTACGTGATAAGGGGCCCGGCCAACAGTGGTATCAAAGCCAGCGTTTAGCGTGAGTCCACAACCTTAGTCCTCAACCCCTCCTCCTGCTTCTATAACTATTACTCAACCTTTATGTAACACCCCTTGTTAGTAGTATGCCCTAGAGCATATCATTTAGTATGTATCTTGTATATATTTTATTAATAAAAGGCATTTTCACTTTTCTGTTTACATAATATATTTATGTGTAATAGAAAAGGTCCATTGATATTTTGTTAGAAATATTATTTTTAAGTTGTTAAGAATATGAGTGATAGTATTTCTAGCACAAAGTATCATAAATAGGTTCACAATTGAGAATACTTCACAATAAGGACATGACTTATCCAGAAAGATTGTATTCATGTTTGTTCCCAAGTTATTTATATGAGATGTAAATAAGATAAAATCGTGAGTCTCATGCCATATAACAAACATGATAGGCACTTATACATTATAAGTAGGCCGAACCAGTGACATTTATGACAAGCACATGGAGTTTACTCTTGTCAATGTATTGTCATAAATCATATTATTGCATATAATCTTTAGACCTGAGATAGCACAATTATCTTGTATATAGGTGGTTTGAGTTTGATACTGCTTTCATACTTGTACTGTGTATGGGTATATGGGCATGTGTTGGCTCCTACTAGTTATATATGGAGGTAGGTGTTGATCAAGATGGAATCTGTTCCTCTAAGTAAATAGGGATAAAATCCTATGTTCATTTAATTGTTCTTGATGTTTCAAGTTCCTAACTAGGACAGATAGATTTATTCAGAAAAGAGTTTCTGATGAGAAAAATCTTTTTAATCAAGAACTGGAATTAAAAGAGAACATAATATTAATAACAAATGGGATTTGACATAAACTATGACTCCAGCTCAAATTGGGATTTTGTAACAGAGAGATTCTAGTGCATGGTAACATATGATTATAGGTTCATTTAAGGTAAACCTTATTACTAATTGGGTGGCTATGGCATGTTATGCTAGGTGTTAACCATGGTCTATGAGGTGCATAAAATGATTTAGAGAAATCATTTATGGTAAGAAAGAGTTTTAATGATATTAAGAGTTGATATCATGTCTCATTGCCAATTAGTGATGAGCCTAGTAAGTCACACACATACACAAGTAATCACCAAATTAAATATGATTTAATTAATTAATTAAAGAGTTTAAATGATTAATTAAATAGGTTTGGTTTGTAATTAGATTGCAAAGTCCTTAGCATGACTTGAAACCAAATCTAGGTTATTGGATGTATAGTATAAGTTAAATTTATATTTAAAGTGTTTAAATATGAATTTAATTAATAAGAAATTAATTAATAGAGATTAATTAATTAATTTATATTTGATATAAATTGATTAGAAGAAGAGAAATAATTATTTTGGATTGAGAACTCAAAATTAAGATACAAGGGTATTTTGGTCATTTCACATGGTGACATGTGGCACTATGAGATGGTAACACATGGCATTACACATAAGCTTGCCATATGTCTTTTAATTATGTAAGATGATCAAAGTCAAGATTAAATATAGGATTTACACTTGGCACAATGTGATTGGGTCAATTAAACCTAGAGCTAATCAAATGGTGACATGTGGTAAGGGTTTTAAGTGGTGACCTAGCTATAAGTATAAGGATGAAAGAACAAAAACACAATCTGCTCATTCTCAAAAAGTGCCGCCACTCTTGGCTCCTCTCCCTTCTCTTCTTCTTCATCTCTCATAAATTCAAAGAGATTAGCAAACAATCTCTTGAATTAAAAATACTAGAAATTGTTTCTGGTGTCCTGTTTACATCTGTAATCTCTCAAAAGGTAAAACTTGATTTTTTAATTCATAGAAAAAGCTTTAGAAGCTGTTCAAGGGCTGCCATAGGTGAACTTGGTGTGGACAAGCTAGAGGGACAACATCTGGTGTCCTAAAGACACATTCCAAAGGTGTCAAACACACTGCAGTGCATCAAGAGGTTAGTGCACTTATTCTTAATTTAATCTAGGGTTCTAATAATTAATATGATTAATTCTAAAATTTTAAATGGAAAATGTAGATCCAAAAATATATTAAAAGAGTTTTAATATGCTATTTATCATTGAAATCAAATAAATAAAAATGAATCTTGTATGATGCATGTGACCTTAGATGAAAAATTTTGAATTTCAATGATCTAAACTTGTGTTTTCATGCTTCCGCTCCTTTCACCCCTTACCCGATCTACTGTGTAGTCGAGCAAGGAATGCCACATTCTGTGCTGGAACATCTTATCTCAACTTACTTTATTTATTATCCATTTTAATTTTATCATATTTAAATTGGATTATTTTTAAGCAGAGAAACTACCAGAGTTTTCCCTGTTTTATGGATATTGACCTATTAAAGTATTCACCTATTTAAAAATTCAACATAATATTTTCTATAATTTCAATTCATCATCTCATATTCATCTATATCCACTTTCATCACAATCCATATCATCTCACACTCATTCATTGTAAGGCCCTCACTTTAGCTAGTCCGTACATTTTACTGTTTCGATAATCAATGTCAGTTTGGATAGCCAGAATGTCTGGAATTATATTTAGATTAGAGTGAGGAGTCATAATTAAACCAAATAATGGTAAGAAAAATGTAGAAAAAAAATTTAGAAATAAAACACAAGAAGGTTAAATGAGCTAGTGCTCTGGCGATGGGTGACCTAATGGGAAGCAACTGTGAAGATAATTGTCAACTCTATACCCATGAGGGAACCCTGTAAAATAATTTTTGGGACTCCAGTGGAGAGTTATTGAGTCTTCAATGACAAGAGAATGCCAAGAAAATGCTAAGGAAAATTAAAACAATCGGTACAAACAATTTTAGCTCGTTAAGCTAAACGAATGGCATTTTGGTCATTTCACCTTCAGAGATGATTTTTGACCAACTTGTCCATTTAAGTAAGTGGGATTTATGACATAAAATTTGAATTAATATTGATGAAAAATTAATTTAAAATGAGTAGAAAAGAAAGAAAAAGAAAAAGAAAGTAAAAACCTAATTATGACATCATGCATATGCAAGCATGATGCAATAAAAATGTGTTAACCAATCAAAACTTAACAAGCACATTTAAACATTATTAAAAAGAAGAAAAGAAGTCAAAAATTGGAAAGGCCATCAGCCATCCTCTTCATCTTCTTGGCCAAACCATAGAAAGAGAAAGAGAGAGAGAGAGTTTCGCCATTTCTCTTCCATTAAAGCTTCATCTCCCATTTGATTACACCATAAAACCCCTTACTCCTTTCATTAAAAATTATTCTTGCACCTTGGGCAAGCTTAAGGAAGCAAAAATTTGAGGAAAATTTGAAGATTTGGCAAGCTCAAGTTGGGTCTCAAGAGAGGTTAGTGCCAAATCCCTTACCTCTCTTTATATTCTTGATTAGGACCTTGAATTAAGTTAGAATTTGAAGAAATTGCAAGGAAATATGCATGTTAGGGAACTCTCTAATTTTCAGCAGCCATGAACACAATTGGGTTTGATGGCTTTTAATGAAATTAAATTAGATGCCCTTTTGATGTATATAGGTGAATTGAAATCCTAAATTGCATGTGTGTGCAAGATTAGAGAAGACACATAAAGGAACAACTTTCATGAAGAAAATTTAGCTACATTCCCACTGTAGATTGATCCAATGGAACAGTAAACATGGACCATGAAATCTGGAAATTTAAAATAAAAATCAATGGGCTATGAATTGAGTTTGGCAACTAATGCCAATAATTATTCAAAATTGTATATGAAAAAGTCAACATTTGTGTATGAATAATAAAGTAGATAGTAACTAAACCTCAAATGCAAGAAATTAAATAATTAACTTTATAAAATGCCCTAGTATGCCTAGAATGATTGGTTTGGATAGGTTGGCATGCCAATAGGGTTCCGATAGCAGTACTGCATATGACTTTATGCCATTCCGTGATTTGTGAAATTTTAGGTCATTTTATGATATTATGGCATATGGCCATTTTGCGATGCTTGATACGCTGGGCTTTATACCTGATTGTTTATATGGCTTGTTAGCAGTTCTGTTGCATACCTAGCAGATACTATATAATCGATGATGTGACAGCACGAGGTACTTGGTATCCAGTGTCAGTTTACCCATTTATCCAGTCCAGTCGACTAGTATAGATTACTTGGGCAACTAAAATAAGACTAAATAAATTATAGCCAAATAATGAACACATAATGTACTAAAAGTTATACTATTATAAATAATTATCATAAATTCATTCTGCATGAAATAATAATATAATGTCTGCATATTTATTTATTTAGTTTATTTTTAGTTTATATTGGCACCACTAAGCTGTATTGCTTAGAGCGTCGCTTTTGCAGCGCGTAGGTATTGGTGAGACCGATAGAGAGTCCAGCAAACCTCAGACTGGGTGAGCATCCGGATCTACATAGTGTATAGTGCCACTACTTCTATAGTGTTCTTGGTAGGGCTGCTAGGGTTCATGAGCTAGTTGTATTTTGTATTTTGTATTTTGAAATTCTGTACTTAGACTTTCATTTTGCCATATAAATTGTAAACTCTTGTAATTAATTGTAAATTATGTAATTAATGAGATTTCAATATTTTATTTATAAAATTGAGTATGAATTTTATTTATATATGAAATTATGAGATTGAAACAAAATATTGTGATATGTTGAGATTGTGATTGATTGTCATTGGAGTTGTGGATAATGAATATATCGGAAGTATTTTTAACAGGTTCTGAAGAACTGTTTTTTCAATTTATAGTCAGTACTCTGCTGGATTTTCTATAAAATTTACGAAAATTCGAATTAATCGAAATTTTAATAAATGACATAAATGTTATGAATTTCACTCAAAAGCCTTTTAATCAATAAATTAAAAACTGTAAATTGAAATAAAATAAGATATGGTGCTCCGACACACTGTGTGGCATGCCTTGCTCGGCTACACTATAGACGGATATGGGGTGTCATATTTAATGGTATCAGAGCACGGTTTAGGTGTTTATGGGTCTAGATAGAGTCTATACCATGCATTGCATTTGTAAGAGTTGAGGTGACACTAATGCGGATATGTTTGTCTTTGATTGTTTTGGTTAGGATAAGGATCCTGCTTCGCAAAGAGTAGTTGAGGAAGAGATGGAGAGTCATGCTCTGCCCATGGCTGAAGCTGGAGGTAGGGGAGAACCTACTCCATCAGCACCAGAGGCACCTGCACAGCCTCAGTTTGCTCTATTATAGTAAATGACTAAAGTTTACCGACAGATGATGGGGGCTATTCCACCATAACAACCATAGCCACAACGTCCGCTACCACCACAGAAGTCCCATTTGGATAAGATAAGAAAATATGGGGCTGTGGATTTCTTGGGAAAGAAAGAAGATGATCCTCCAACAGCCGAGAACTAGCTAGATAGAACAAAACGAGTACTGAGACAACTCCACTGCACCCCAGAATAAAACCTAGAGGGTGTTGTGTCCCTACTTTAGGATGATGCCTACCAATGGTGGGACACAGTATCCAGAGAGGTGCAGCCATATCAGATAACATGGAAATTCTTCCTTATAGAGTTCAGGAAGAAGTATGTGAGTAATGTGTACCTGGAGGAGAAGAGAAGGGAATTTATCAGTCTGAGACAGAGGCAGCTGTCAGTGGCAGAGTATGAAAGAGAATTTGTCAAACTGAGTTGGTATGAAAAGGAGATAGTCCCTACAGAGCCTGAGAGGTGTAGAAGGTTTGAAGAAGGGTTGAATGATAACATTAAGATTATGATAACAACTTTGGGGATTTCAGATTTTACAAAATTAGTTGAAGCTGCACTAAAAGTAGAAAGAATCAGAATTAATGAGCAGAGCAGAAGGGAGAGATAACAAAAGAGAGGTCCGGGTCAGACCAGTGCATCCTCTACTCCTGGTAAGAAGTTCAGAGGTCCTCCTGCTCAGAGTACTAGTCAGCCACAAGGTCAGGGCTAGTCCCAAAGGCCTAGATCTTAGTTCACACCGAGAGGCCAGTCCACACCATCAGTGGGCAGCTCTCCAGAGACGATGTTTAGGGGACCAGCCCCAGCAATCTCTTTAGCCTGACCACACTGCCAAAGGTGGCACAAGAGGGAATATTGGCGAGTGACTAGGGATTGCTTTTCGTGTGGGTCTACAGAGTATTAGATCAGAGATTGTCCAAGGAGGATCTCTGACTACTCGGCATCGTGAGATAGGCTGCCCCTCTGACTCAAAGGGGTAGAAGGCCAGGTAAATCTGAGGTAGCTGGTACATCACAAAGGCTGACAATAAAGTCAGCTGAAAGGCCAGAGGCCAGGGCAGTAGCAAGGGCATATGCCATGAGAGCTCAGGAGGAGCAGGACGCTCCATATGTCATCAGGGGTATGTTCTCTCTCTATGACATACCTGTGCATGTATTGGTGGATCTAGGATCCATACATTCATACATCTACATTGAGTTACTCGTGGAAAGGGGAATTCAAGTAGAGGAAAGTGACCAAGACATTTTAGTCGCTAACCCACTAGGCCATAGTGTGATAGTAAATAGAGTGTGCAAAGGTTGCTCATTGAGGATTCAGGGGTATGAATTCTCAACAGACCTGATTGAATTGCCTTTCTATAAATTTAACGTGATATTGGGAATGGACCGGTTGTCACGTCATTAGGTAATAGTGGATTATAGATTAAAAAGGATTACATTGAAAACTTATGAGAATAATGAAATAACAGTTGTGGAGGAAAGGACAGATTTTCTGTCTAATGTCATCTCAACTACTGCTGCAAGGAGACTGATCATGAAGAGTTGTGAAGCCTACCTGGCGCATGTGGCTGATACCAGAAAGGCTAGATCTAGTCTCCATAACATTCCCACTGTGAGTGACTTCTCTGATGTGTTTCCTGAAGAATTGCCTAGTTTGCCGCTAGAAAGGAAAGTAGAATTTGCCATTGAAGTCTTGCCTGGTACAACACCAATCTCTATTGCTCTTTATAGGATGGCACCCACTAAATTGAAAGAGCTGAAAATCCAGTTGCAGGAGTTACTGGATAAGGGGTTCATACGCCCCACTGTGTCATCGTGGGAAGCTCCAGTACTGTTTGTGAAAAAGAAGGATAGAACTTTGAGGTTATGCATTAATTACCGGCAGCTAAACAAAGTAACTGTGAAGAACAAGTACCCATTGCCAAGAATTGATGATCTATTTGATCAATTGAAGAGAGCAGGTGTATTTTCCAAGATTGATCTCAAATCAGGGTATCATTAGCTGAGGGTAAAGGATGCAGATGTGCCTAAGACCACATTCAGGACCCAGTACGGGCACTATAAATTTCTGGTGATGCCGTTTGGTTTAACAAATACACCAGCAGCTTTTATGGACCTTATAAACCGTATCTTTCATCCATACTTAGATCAGTTTGTAGTGGTTTTCATTGGTGATATACTGGTGTATTCTAAGAACAGAGAAGAACATGATGAGCATTTGAGGATTGTCTTACAAACTCTGAAAGAGAAGAAGTTGTATGCTAAATTATTCAAGTATGATTTCTGGTTGAGTGAGATCTCCTTTCTTGGACACATAATACCAGCTGATGGGATTAGAGTAGATCCTAAGAAAATTGAAGCAGTGATGGAATGGAAGCCTCCTAGAAATGCAACTGAGGTCAGAAGCTTCTTGGGGCTAGCTGGTTACTACCGAAGGTTTGTGAAAGGGTTTTCTCTGATAGTTGCTCTACTGACCAAGTTGCTGTATAAAAATGTCAGATTTGACTGCAATGACAAGTGTCAAGCCAGTTTTGAGAGGTTGAAGGCTATGTTGATAGAGGCACCAGTGTTGACACAACCAATATCTGGGAAGGATTTTGTGGTCTACAGTGATACTTCATATAATGGGCTAGGGTATGTATTGATGCAATAGGAGAAAGTGGTCGACTATGCTTCAAGGCAGTTAAGGCTACATGAACAAAACTACCATACTCATGATCTGGAGCTAGCAGTGATTATATTTACACTGAAGATATGGAGGCATTACTTGTATAGGGAAAAGTGCTATATTTACATAGACCACAAAAGTCTAAAATATTTACCAATCTAGAAGGAGCTCAACTTTAGACAGAGGCGATGGATTGAGTTCCTAAAGGACTATGACCATGTGATTGACTACCATCCTGGGAAGACAAATGTAGTTGCTGATGCTCTAAGTAGGAAGTCCATTGTGGCATTGAGATCGTTGAATGCTTGTCTGTCCTTAGCTCATGATGGAGCTATTTTGGCTGAGTTGCAAGTAAGGCCAAACCTGCTACAACAGATACAAAATAGGTAGAAGGTAGATGACAAGCTAATGGCAATTATGGGCAAAATCCCAGCGAGAAAAGAAACTGATTATGAGGTGAAAGCAGATGGGTGTTTGTATTACAAAGGAAGAGTGTGTGTACCAGATGATGGGGAATTGAAGACTAGTATTCTGAAAGAGGCATATACCAGTGTTTATGCTATGTACCCAGGAAGCACAAAAATGTACCATGATCTGAAGCCCCACTACTGGTGGCCTAGTATGAAGAAGGACATAGTTGACTAAGTGACTAGATGCTTAACATGTCAGCAAGTCAAGGCAGAACAATAAGTTCCATTAGGTTTATTACAGCTCGTAAGCATACCTGAATGAAAATGGGATCGAGTCACCATGGATTTTGTTTGTGGTCTACCTCTCACCCAGAAGAAGCATGATGCAGTTTGGGTAATAGTAGATAGATTGATGAAATCAGCACATTTTCTGTCAGTTAGAATTGACTACTCACTAAAAAAGCTAGCAGGGTTGTATATTAGTGAGATAGTTAGACTGCATGGAATCCCACTTTCTGTCATATCTGATAGAGACCCGAGGTTCACATCTAGATTTTGGAAGAAGTTGCAAGAATCCTTAGGCACACAACTCTATTTTAGCATGGCTTTTCATCCTCAAATGGATGGACAGTCAAAACGAGTAATCCAGGTAAATTTAGAAATTTATTGAATAATTACAAATACTAAACTGAAATGATAGTAATAATATGAAATATGTGATAGGTCCTTGAGGATATGCTGAAGAGTTGTGTTATTGAGTTTGAGAGAAGTTGGGACAGATACCTCCTACTGGCAGAATTTGCATACAATAATAGCTACTAAGCTAGCATTCAGATGGTTTTGTATGAGGCATTATAAGGGAGGAGATGTAGAACACTATTATGTTGGACTGAACTGGGCGAAGATGAACTTGTGAGATCAGACTTGGTGAAACAGACTGAGGAGAAAGTAAAGTTAATCAAGCCAATTTGAAGGTTGCCTCAGATAGACAGAAGTCTTATGTTGACTTAAGGAGAAAAGAAATAGAATATGAAGTTGGCTATAAGGTGTTTCTCAAAGTCTCACCATGGAAGAAGGTATTAAGGTTTGGGAGAAAGGGTAAGTTAAGCCCTAGGTTTATTAGCCCATATGAAATTATTGAACATGTGAGTCTAGTGGCCTATAGGCTAGCTTTACCACCAGAGCTGGACAAAATCCACAATGTATTTTATGTATCCATGCTGAGAAGGTACAGATCAGATCCTTCGCATGTCATCTCCATAGAAGAAATTAAAATCCAACCAGATTTGACATATGAAGAGGAACCCATAAGGATCCTGGCTCGAGAAGTAAAGGGATTGAAGAACAAGCAGATTCCACTGATGAAAGTACTTTGGAGGCACCACAACACTGAGGAGGCAACCTGGGAAAATGAAAAGACGATGAGGCAATAATTTCCTCAACTGTTTGCATCAGGTAAATTTTAAGGATGAAATTTTAATTAGAAGGGAAGAGTTGTAACGCCCTCACTTTAGCTAGTCTATACATTCTACTATTCCGGTGACCAATATCAGTTTGGATAGCCAGAATGTCTGGATTAGATTTAGACTAGAGTGAGGAGTCACAAATAAATCAAATAATGATAAAAAAAAATTTAGGAAAAATTTTATAAAAAAAATACAACAAGGTTAAATGAGTCGGTGCTCCGGTAATGGGTGACCTAACGGGAAGCGATTGTGAAGACAGTTGTCGACTCTATAACCATGGGGGAACCCTATAAAATAATTTTTGGAACTCTAGTGGAGAGTTATTGAGCCTTCAATGATAAGAGAATTCCAAGAAAATGATAAAGAAAATTAAAATAATCGGTACAGACAATTTTAGTTCGTTAAGCTAAACGAAGGGCATTTTGGTCATTTCACCTTCAGAGATGATTTTTGACCAACTTGTCCATTTAAGTAAGTAAGATTTATGACATAAAATATGAATTAATATTGATCAAAAATTAGTTGAAAATAAGTAGAAAAGAAAGAAAAAGAAAATAAAAGTAAAAACCTAATTATGACATCATGCATATGCAAGCATGATGCAATAAAAATGTGTTAGCCAATCAAAACTTAACAAGCACATTTAAACATTATTAAAAAGAAGAAAAGAAGTCAAAAATTGGAAAAGCCATCAGACATCCTCTTCATCTTCTTGGCCGAACCATAGAAAGAGAAAGAGAAAGAGAGAGAGAGAGAGTTCCACCATTTCTCTTCCATTAAAACTTCATCTCCCATTTAATTACACTACAAAACCCCTTACTCCTTTCATTAAAAATTATCCTTGCACCTTGGGCAAGCTTAAGGAAGCAAAAATTTGAGGAAAATTTGAAGATTGGCAAGCTCAAGTTGGGTCTCAGGAGAGGTTAGTGCCAAATCCCTTATCTCTCTCTTTATATTCTTGATTAGGACCTTGAATTAAGTTAGAATTTGAAGAAATTGCAAGGAAATATGCATGTTAGGGCACTCTCTAATTTTCGGCAGCCATGAACACAATTGGGTTTGATGGCTTTTAATGAAATTAAATTGGTGTAGAGTTGCCCTTTTGACGTATATAGGTGAATTGAAATCTTAAATTGCATGTGTGTGCAAGATTGGAGAAATTAGGAATTAGGGTTTAGGGCTAATTAGGGTTTTGTTGAATTGATAGTAAATTGATATTCTAATGGTCAATTAGTGACCATTTGATGAAGTTTGACCTTAAATTGGAAGCAATTGTGGCATTGAAATTGAAAGTGGTATGCTGCCTTGTTATTAGGATTTTAGACCCTTTGTGTCTAGTGTGATTATGTGCTTATAACATGAGCTATGTTGCTCCAATTGGTGTAATACCAATTAGAGATGAAATTTAAGACCTTAAGCCACATTTTTTATGAAGGAACCTTGCCCAGAAAACTAACTTAAGTTGACCTAAAAATTGACAAAATCTGGGTAATCAATTTTGGACCTGGTTAAAATGATGAAATGAACAGTGTTTATTCATATGGCCATAACTTTGTGTAGGAAGGTCTAAATGACCTGATTTTTAAACCCATGGAAAGCTAATACAATTTAAAAAAACTTTAATGAAGGATAGAAACCCAAATTCTGACCATAACCAATTCAAATTTCTAGCCAAATTTAGGACACCAAAACTGCCAGAACCAATTTTGCCCAGAAAATCTGGGTAAGGACCAATCTAGCCAGTTATGGTAAAAATGTCATAACTTGAGTTACAAAACTCCAAATAGAATGATTCCAAAAAGGAAATTAAAGAAGACACATAAAAGAACAACTTTCATGAAGAAAGTTTAGCTAAATTCTCACTATAGATTGGTCCATGAAATCTAGAAATTTAAAATAAAAATCAATGGGTTATGAATTGAGTTTGGCAACTAATGCCAATAAGTATAAAGTTCAAAATTATATATGAAAAAGTCAATATTTGTGTATGAATAATAAAGTGAATAGTAACTACCAAACCTCAAATGCAAGAAATTAAATAATTAACTTTATAAAATGCCCTAGTATGCCTAGAATGATTGGTTTGGATAGGTTAGCATGCCAATAGGGTTCCGATAGTAGTACTGTATATGACTTTATGTCATTTCGTGATTTGTGATATTTTATGTCATTTTATGATATTATGGCATATGGCCATTTTGCTATGCTTGATACACTCGGCTTTATACCTGATTGTTTATATGGCTTATTAGCCGTTCTGTTACATACCTGGCAGATACTATGTGACTGATGGTGCGGCGGCCCGAGGTACTTGGTATTCAGTGCCAGTTTACCCATTTATCCAGTCCAATCAACTAGTATAGGTTACTTGGGCGACTAAAATAAGACTAAATAAATTATAACTAAATAATGAACACATAATGCACTAAAAGTTATACTACTATGAATAATTATCATAAATTCATTCTGCATGAAATAATAATATAATGTCTGCATATTTATTTATTTAGTTTATTTTTATTTTATATTGACACTACTAAGCTGTATTACTTAGCGCGTTACTTTTGCAACGCGTAGGTACTGGTGAGACCGTTAGAGAGCCTAGCAGAACTCAGACTAGGTGAGCATCCGGATCTGCATAGTGTACAGTGTCACCACTTCTACAGTGTTCTTGGTGGGGCTGTTAGGGTTCATGAGCTATTGTATTTTGTATTTTGAAATTCTGTACTTAGACTTTCATTTTGCCATATAAATTGTAAACTCCTGTAATTAATTGTAAATTATGTAATTAATGAGATTTCAATATTTTATTTATAAAATTGAGTATGAATTTTATTTATATATGAAATTATGAGATTGAAACAAAATATTGTGATATGTTGAGATTGTGATTGATTGTCATTGGAGTTGTGGATAATGAATACATTGGAAGTGTTTTTAACAGGTTTCGAAGAACTATTTTTCTAATTTATAGTCAGCACTCTGTCGGATTTTCTGTAAAATTTACGGAAATTCGAATTAATCGAAATTTCAATAAATGACATAAATATTATGAATTTTACTCAAAAGCCTTTTAATCAACAAATTAAGAACTGTAAATTGAAATAAGATAAGATATAGTGCTCCGGCACACTGTGTGGCATGCCTTACTCGGCTACACTGTAGATGGGTAGGGGGTGTTATATTCATATATCATTAAGCATCCATTTGAGTTATTTACAAAGGTACATACTTATTTACAACCAAAAGTTAATTTACAACTTAATACTTATTTGCAAATACAAAATCATGCAAGCGAGGGCCCTTGCATTATATCAAAATAGTGAGTGGAGGTGACGATGAATCTACTGCAGATCAACCCCAACAATCCCTATCCAATCTCTACTGGGCCTTATCGTCTGGACCTGTGCGAGGAGAAACCATCGCACTAGGTATTTCTGCTTAGTGGTGCAATAATAGAATGAAAATATACTATACAAGTAAAAGTAAATATTTCCTGCTTGTAGTAATGTAAGAATAATGCATTTCTAATTAATTATGATTCATTTCACATTTTTGTACATCTTTGAAAGTAATTGTTTCATTTGGATCTTTTCTATTCATTTATTTAATATTCAACTTTTTTAACTCTTTCAATGCCCAAGCAACCTATAACAGAACTGACTGGACTGGATACGCGGGTTTTACTAGCACTGGATACTCGGTACCTCGGGCCATCATACTGCGATCACATAATGTCTACCCAGTATGTAATATCATGGCATAAGAGCCAAATAATCACAGAAGTAGAATAATCATAACTAGCACTGGACATTTGATGTCTTGAGCCGTCATACCATCGGACATATGAATGTCTATCAGGTATGCAATAAAATCGGACTAAAAAGCCATAGGTAGTACTGCTAAACTCATCCCTTCTTGACATGCCAATCTATCCAACCCATAAGTAAATGTCTAGGTATACATGGGCAATTTAACACATTTAGTCATTCAATGTTTTCATTATCTCATCATATGTAGCATTTCAATCATAGTAGGAATATAAGTCCCAATCACATATTCACAAGATATATATATTCATCAAACCATTTGTGTTACATACAAAGTATAATTCAAGTCATTTTGTGACTGTTCCATGAATTCCAGAATTAGTACTTTAACTTTCCTCATAGATTTAGCCAAGATATAGAATCAGTTTGGTTATACTTTCTTCATGAAAGTTGTAGGTTTATGTCTTATGTTTAATTTGGCTTTGGAATCACTCAATTTTCATTTTTGTAACTCAAGTTATGGCTATTTTACCAAAACTAGTCCAGTGACCAATTCTGATTTCAAGTTTGTCCAGAACAGGGCAGGTTTCTAGAACTAGTTTGTTAAGCCATTTTGGATAGGTTACACTCATAATTTGACTCCATCTTCTTCATATGAATTGTTCTCATATGTCTCAGGGTTACACAGGTTTAAGAATCACTCAATTTTCAGTTTTGTAGAGTGAGTTATGGCTGATTGATCAATCCTTATTCAAGGATGTAGTACCCTACAGATTTTAGGGTTCTAGATTTTCAGATCAATTTTGTACTTAATATTCAGATGTCTTACACCCATAATTTGAGCAAGGTCTCTGAAACAAAGTTGTAGATCTATGTCTTAGGTTTCTAGATCATTTTGAATCACCTTATTTGGAGTTATATATTGAAATTTATGCCCTAAATATCATACGGAGGTCATATGGCAATTTGCTAGAATCTTAGGAAATTCCAGTTTCAGTGTTTGGCAGTTCTCCTAGCAATTCGACCAATTTGCCTTTAGATTTTGGCCTGGACCAAAATATAAAAGTTGTAGCTATGTGTCTTAGCTTTAATTTGGTATAAATATCACGGCAATTGGTGTTGTGTAGCTCAACTTATGGCCAATTAACCACACTGGACTCAAGCTGTCCAGAATCAAGTTTACTACATAAAACTACTTTCTATCAACTAATTTGACATCTCCTTAACATACTCCAACAAACAACACATCCAAGAGTTATAATATACATCCAATTGCATCAATTAGGGCATAAATAAGAAAATCACTAATTATATCAAATCCTAGCTGAATTTCTTAGAATTTCAAAATCAAGAGGAAATCATAGCACTAACCTTGTTCCTTGGCTTCAAACAACCTTCATTCACCCTTCAATTCAATCAAACTTCAATTCCCATTGGTAAATCCTTCTTGGCACAATTCCTTTTCTTCCAAACTCTCAATTTCTTTTGATTTTCTTAAGTGTTCTTTTCTTTTCAAGGTTGAATTTGGTGGTTTCTATTGATTTCCTAAAGAAATCATGTGAAAAACCTAGGGTTTCAAGCTTAATTTTGGGTGTTAATTGAGAAAAATGCAAGAGGAAGAGAGAGAGCAAGGATGGACGGGAATGAGGATGAGGAAATCTGAAAATTTCAGCTCAATAATTTATTTATATATTAATTTAATGCCTACTGGCAATTTTGTAATTATAGAGAATGGCATTTTTATAATTATTTTGAAGTTTATAATCATTAAATTTTGCCTTTTCAATAATCATATTTAATTTTCACAATCTCAATTAATTAAATTAATCTAGCTTCATTAAATTAATAGCTCTCATTTTTTGTTAATATTAAACCTTTAAATTTAATTGACCAAGTTTTGCTCTTACCAGGTTTATGTCCATCCTTTCCATAATACCTGATAAGTCTTTATCTTCCTTTGATTTGTGCTTATTTCTTTTCATTTTCTTAACTTATTAATTCATAGAAATCCCCTTAATTAAGTATTCATTAAGGGTCTCATAGGGTTCTACATGAATTTAGGGTGGCACCAAACTCACTGTCATTTCCTAGTGAGGTCACCTATCATCAGGACTTGTGCTCATTTAACCGATTCCTACTTCACTTCTTTTATATTTCTTTACTCTCAATTGATCTTTATTTAATTTATTTATGACTCCTCACTCTAGTTTATGTGTGGTTTCATTTATTCTAGCTGTCCGAACAGACCTTAGTCACTAGAA